>NW_006201951.1:1575526-1576707 GCF_000334495.1 Tupaia belangeri chinensis
GGATGGTCGTGCGGGGCCGCTTGGCCGTGGCCTCGGCCTCTGCGGGCGGCGAGCGTGAGGCTCTCGGCCCCTGTGCGCCGCCCTGGGGCGCAGAACCACAGCCCACCCCGCCGCCGTTACTGCCGCCCCAAACGCCCGCCGGCAGCGCCCAGCCAGGGGGCTCTACGGCAGACCCGTCCCCAGCCTCCGCCTCCGCAGGGGGCGTCCCCTCTTCCCTCTCTTCCCCCCTCTGCCTTTATTCGTTCTAAGGGCCCAGGACTTGGAGAGAGAATTCAGACCGGCTGGGTGGGCAGACCCGGCTCCCCCCAGAGGGTCTGTTCACTACAGCAGCTTCAGGAGGGTGTCCCCATTGCCCCAGTCTGGAGGGGAAGGCCTTCAGGTCATGTCCCCAGGCCCCTAAAAGAGCTATTCCGCAGCAGGGTGGAAGCCAGGGTGGTCCCCAGGGCCAGAACTGGCCCGAGCCCCGCTCTGCCGTTCTGCGGGAAGGCGGCTGGGCCCAGCCAGCTCAGCCCCTACCTCTCTGCTTGGCGGTCTCGTAGTCCGCCTTGCACACCAGCCGGCTGTCTTCCATGAGGTAGAATTCGTCACCTGTGGCCAGCTGCCGCTTGCACACGACGCAGGCGAAGCAGTGAAGGTGGTACACGAAGTCCTGGGCGCGGCGCACAACCTGCGTGGGTGGGATGCCCAGCTGGCATGCCGCGCACTTGGTCCCGAAGCGCCTGTGGACGCACAGGGTGCGGCTCAGCGGGGCACACTGCTCCTTTGCTCCACGCGGGTTGGAGGGAGGCAGGGCGGCGGCGGCGGCAGGTCTGTGCCAGGAGTTGGGCTGGGGCCTGCCTGTCCCTGTCACCGCCAGGCAGCCTGGGCAGAATGCGCCAACGTTCTGGTCTGGACAATCTCAGAGGCATTGCTGTCGCTCTGTTCCAGACAGGGAAGGTTCGGAGGGACGGAGGGCTGCCCGCGACAGTGCCCTCGGGCCCCAGAGGCCTACGCCTTCCTCGCCCTCAGCATTAGTGACAAGAGAGATCAATTTAAGAGGGAGCAAGTGCGGCAGAATTCTACAAATTTGGGCATTTCATTCCTAACAGCCGTTCTCACTGAACAATGACTCCCCCCCACATACTACTTGCTGGGAGCCCCCCCCCCCCGCCCCCCCTCGGGCGGCGGGAGGGCAGGCGCGG
>NW_006201951.1:1577733-1579320 GCF_000334495.1 Tupaia belangeri chinensis
CCCCCCACCTCCCTGTGGGGGGCCCCCCCCCCCCAGCCTCGCCTGGGGTGACGGGAGGGCAGGTGCCGCCTGGAGATGCAGACTTCTGGGCCCAGAGCTCCGCGGGGCTGCCTGGAAGGGCCCGGCTCCCGCTCTGCCCGCCCCCAGGCTCACTTGAAGAAGTCGTCCTTGCAGTAGACGCTCTCGCCCCGGCTGAAGCAGCGCTCGGCCAGCGGCGCGTGGCAGTCGCAGCACTTGAGGCACTGGCTGTGCCAGTGTCGGTCCAGGGCCTTGAGGATGAAGCGGTCCAGGATGTGCTGGTCACAGCCGGCGCACAGTGGGATCTCTGTGGGCAGGGCTGCCCAGGTCAGCGGGGGCCAGCCAGGCCAAGTTCCCCTCCCGTCCCAGCCTGCCCCAGGACATGGAGCTGCTGCTGCCGGGGGTTTCCTGCACGCCTGCTGGAGGGGCTGCCCTGCTCCCCCAAAGGGGGCCTGCTGCAGCTGAGGGACAGCTGATGGACAGCTGAGAGAGGGCAGGAAGGGGTCTGAATGGGAAGGTAACTCAGGCCGAGCTACCGGACCAAGCTATAGACCACGAGATGCCTGCGCTCCGAGCAAGGTGCAGGTGGAGCTCAAAGGAAAAGCTCATCCCCAGGCCCTGCTCTCCAAAGCCAGCAAGGACAGGGGGCTGGGTCCTCGCAGGGCGTGGGGCATTGGCCAGGAGTCAGCACCATGGCCGCCCCGCCAGGCACTCTGCAGGTGTCGCTGCCCACCGGGCAGCCTGCAGGGCCCCTAGGGCGAGGCTGGTGCCTCCCTGCCTTCAGGCGATGGCAGGAGTGTACACTGGACCGGATGAGCCCGTTGGCCACCTGTAGGCGTGGGCATGGGCGCAGGAGCACACAGGCAGTGCTACCGCGCCATCCCAGCTGCTCAGCCCCGTCCCGGGGAGCACAGGGCAGCTACAGTGCCGGCCAGGGCCATGGTCCATGTGGGCTCTTCTGGGAGCTCCTGGCTAGCTGTCCCTGCCAGCTTCAGGAAGGTTTTCAGGAGCGGAAGGCCAGGACCTGCTCAAATATTGCACCCACGTCTACGTGCCCCCGCCCCTGCTGTGATCTGCCTGCTCCCGCCAGAACCCAGTGGGCCCGAGCGATGGGAAGGGGTCCCCTTTGCCTGGCGGGGAGACGGCTTCCACCTGCTTCCCGCAATGGCGGGAAACCGGTGATGAATGCGTCCCGCGTCTGGCAAAAGGCGGTTGTGATATGGGGCGTGAGAATTCGCGGCGCCCGGGGCGTTCCCATCGCGGGCAGCGATCGCGCGGGACACCTGGAGGGAGTAGAGCCGAGCGGGTGGACAGGCGCGCGCGGGCGGGTCAGCCCCGCGGCCAGGCAAGAGACTGGGCACCGCGGCCAGGACAGCGACTCGGCCTGGGCTCTGGGAGTCCGCGTCGGACAAAAGCCGCGCTGGCACGCCCGCACTCCCGAGAAGTCCCCGCGCCCCTGCCTTACGCTGCATGGCGACTTCAGCCAGCAAGGCCTCCCTCTCCAGCGCTGCCTTAGCCGGCGGAACCTCGCACCTGCCCGCGCCCGCCCGGCTGCCGGCGGGCCCCCTC
>NW_006201951.1:1579336-1580151 GCF_000334495.1 Tupaia belangeri chinensis
CGGAGCCTTCCTCCTCTCCCTCCCTCTCCCTTCCGCTCCCACTTCTCCCTCCCAGCCCGGCCAACCCCTCCCAGGAGCCGTCGGAAAATAAATAAATAAGGGAGGAAAGGCCGTGAGACCGCGCAGAGGGGTAGCCCTTCTCCGCCTGTCCTCCCTCAGGACCACGGTAGGGCCAGCCGTAGGCTCCCTGGTCCTGCCAGCCCCTAGGCTCCCTGGTCCTGCCAGCCCCGCGGGCTCCGGAGCCCGCGGAAAAGGGTCCAGGTTCTCTGAGGGCCAAAGCGCCGGGAGTGAGACTGGTGCCAAGAAACTGGGGGCCCAGGAGAAGCGGGATTTTTCTGGAGCCGGGTTCTGACCACCAGTAAACAGCAGGAGGCAGGCCGAATTATCGCGATCTACGTCCGGGTCCAGCTGGGCCGTGGCCTCTGCATCTGACTTCGCTCCTCGGGAAAGCAGGGAGGTCCCGGGTAAAGGCGGCCTTTTGGGGAACCCTCTTACCCGGTGGTCTCTGACCCCCCGCACACCTTTCAGCTCAGGGCTGCAGAGTGCTAAACCTACCTAAACTCCGGTGGCCTGAGCGGCGCGCGCCACGACCTCGCCCCCGGACGACACAGCGCTAGGGGCTCCGACAAACTCGCCCTGGACCTCGCGGGCGCGGGCGTGCCAGGGGCCCTCGCACCCCTCCCTCCCTGGTCCCCTTGCTCCCGCCGGCCTCCATGGCCTGGCGCGGAAAGGCCCGAGGACTCACGGGCTCCCCGTTGCAGCCGCTCGGCGCTGGCACCCACCTCGGTGCAGGTCCCCCCTCCGCCCCAGCCGCG
>NW_006201951.1:1580500-1581868 GCF_000334495.1 Tupaia belangeri chinensis
GGGATAGGGGCCAGGGAGGGAGCCGGGTCTTCCCGCCGCCGCTGAGGTTTGGAGCGAAACCGGAAACCCAGAGAGGGTGAGAGGCGGGAAGGCCTCACAGCAGAGTGGCAAGGGGCAGACCTCCTGACTCTGATCGTCTCTGCTCCACCCAGGAACTGCAGGTTCTGGAGTGAGACGGAACCAGGCCCACTGTCCTCATCCCTGACGGCGCTGCCAGGACCATAGTCAGGAGGGGCCCGGGGTGCACCCCCACTCCTCCAGCACTCTGGCTCACCCTTCCTCCCTGCGCCAAAACCCCAGCCTCTAGTCCTAGTCTGTGCTCACACAGATGCGAGCACCCCTGCCCAGAGGGCCCTTAGCGCCTGGCCTAGGCCAGCACCAGTCCGGGAATCCTCCACACTGGGAGCATGGCAGTGCGCTGACCTGGAGCGCCAGAAACACCAGGGAGGGGAAGGGGACCTACTCTGCCTCCGCTGCGCTGGGGAAGCTGTGAGAGCTCAGGCCATGAAAGCTCAGGTCCTTACAGGGACGAAGTGCCTCCTCCCCAGCTCTAGCAGATGGGGCAGTTCTGAGCTCTGCCCTGGCCCTGCACTGCACCTGTCACCTGTAAGGTCAGGCCAGGGCCGGGGCATGGAGCACAAGTGTGGGCTGCCGCCAAGGCAGTGAACTTGTGGCTGAACTAGGGGTAGTGAGGGCAGTGGTTCCACGCCGACGGGCCTCTGACCAGGTGCCAAGGAGGCCTCCATTACTCCCCAGCCAGGCAACGGAGTGGCCCAGGAAGCGTGGGTCAGCCAGGGTCCGGGTCTGGGAGGACTGGACTGGGCTGGGGCATGTGCTGTGGCTGAGGGCACTGTTGTCTGGTCTGGGGAAACCACGAGCCCCTTGCTTTGCCCCAGCGTCCTCCAGCCACGGCGGTGGGACCTGCCCTCTCTTCTGGGGGCCTCTACTCCAACTACCACCATCACAGGCCAACGCCAGGCCTCCTCCCACTGGGGAGGCCGACCTCCGTGCCTCACCGAAGAGGGGTTTCGACGTTTTCCCCAAGCAGTTCCTGTGCGGTGTCCCCTTCCTTCCAGCAAGTCCCTGTGCCTGCCTCTACCGCCCTCACTGCTTCTCTTCTCGGTGCCCCCTTTCTAGGGCTCTTACCCCGAGTCCCGCCAAAGGTGCAGACGGCAGCCGCGGGGGCCCCAGGCCTGTCGCAGTCACGGAGTTCCGTTTCCAGTAGCATCGCGGCCGCCAAGCGGCGCTGGCCAGGGTCCTCCCTTCTTGCGTCCCCAAAAAGCTTCGGAGCCTCCCAGGCTCAGGGAGTGTCAGAGCGGCCCGCGTCCCTGTCCCAGCCGCCCCGCGCGGGCCGGACCCCGGGAGCCA
>NW_006201951.1:1582209-1584042 GCF_000334495.1 Tupaia belangeri chinensis
CGGCTTGGGCCGGACTCCGGCGGCCCCTTGCCCTGCCTCACAGCCACCGGGCAGCTCTGGCCCTTCCTACCCGGCCTGAGTTCTGGTCAGGAGAGGGGCCCCAGGATTCGCTGTAAGCGGGTCCCTTCACTCTGCTCTTGGGGCTGGAGGCCCTCCCGAACGCCGCGGCCACCGGCTTTCCGTGCTGGACAAGGTCAAAGGCCTCCAACCCAGGCTGCTGGCCTCACACCAGCTCAGCTTCGGCCTGGGTCTCGAGCCACTGCCCCCAGGGCAAGGGTTCCGTGATCAGAAATGGCCACACCTACAACGCCCTAAGGAGGAACAAGAGTGGGCACCAAGACCCGGGCAGGACAGGACCTCAAAGATGCCACCGCCACTGGTCTGTTGGGTCAGAGGCCCGAGGCTCGCTCACCAGAGGCAGCCAGCCCCTCCCAGGGCCAAGCCTAGGGCCTCGGTGACCTCCCAGCCTGGACAGACCACAGCGGGACTCTGCCCAGAACACGTGACTATGAGACCTCCCACATGCCAAAACACGGAAGTGGGGATGGAAGCCAGAGAGCTGAGTCTGCCCAACACAGGTGGCTCCCTGGCCACAGGCGGAGCTGGGGCAGTCACGCCCTACGGGCAGGAGCCCCGATGGACCGCCGGGGTGTGCACATAGGGCAGTGGGAGGGAAGCTGGGGGCCTCAGGGTCCCCAACGGCTGCTTCTGGGAGTTCCCAGACAGCGTGGTTTCTAGCCTCTCTGAGCCACTTGCGCTGACCTGAAGCCATCTCCCAGTTCAGGTCCCACCAGCATGGCTGAGGACGCTGGGACAAAGCAAGGGGCTCCGAGCTCTCGTCGCTCGTGCCCTCGGCCCAGCACCCAGCCCAGCCCAGGGACTCGCCTGGGTTCCTGTTGGACCCTGGAGCCATCTTCCCAGTCTCCGGCTCCACACACACGACCCCAGGGTGCGGGTGTCTGGGTGTCTGGCCGTAAACTCTAGAAGGAAAGGAGGGCCCGCTCCACACCCCAGCCTGGCTCTCAGTGGTAGTAATGCGAAAGAATGAACTTTTTCAAATGTCGTTTATTTTTAAAATGTGTACAATATAGTTTACTTAAATACAAAATGTTCACTTTTGTTGCAGGTAAGAAATTTCACTGACGTTTTCATGTCAGTTAGCTTCTTTTTAACCAAAATCCTTCTGTTAAAAATAAATAACCATTTAAATTACAGAATTATTATCTTTGTTAGTCTCAACACCTCTTAGAATACTTAACAGCTGCAGGAAACCGACCTGAGGCCTTGCGTCAAGGCGGCCTGCAGCCCTGGGCAGGCTCTGGCTCTGGCAGACAGGACAAGCTCCCCCACAGCCCTGGGTCTTAGGGCCTCCACCTGGGCCTTCACCATTTAACACACCAGACCTGAGGCGGTGACCTCAGCCTGCAAGGGACAAGGCCTGAGAGCCAGTACCACCCTCTGGGCGGGCCTTGTTTAAAGAAAATTCCTTTAGTGGAGAAAAAGGCGCCGAGGCCCAGCCATAGCAGAGAGCTCACTGACGTGTCCACTCAGCAAGCTGAGGCCACATTGGAGGCCTGGGTTCGATTCCTGGCCCACCTAAGGGCCAGGTGAGGTGACACCTGCCTGTTAATTCCAGTCACTCGGGAGGCTAAGGCAGGACAGTGACATGGAAAGATTTTGTCCAAAACAGAAACGGGAACTAATGAGGGGGGCAGACATTCACACCGACCGATGGACAGCTTAGTTAGGGGTTCAGAGTAGCTCCCTCCAGAGCCTTTGTGTCAATCTGCCAGGTCTTCATGGGGAGACAGTGGGGGTCTTCAACCCCCCCCC
>NW_006201951.1:1584346-1586691 GCF_000334495.1 Tupaia belangeri chinensis
CCCCGGGCCCCGGGCTGCCAGGAGGAGCGCCTGCTATGCAGCAGTAGCTTCCAGGGCTTGGAGTGTAGAGGCCTCCGGACTGTGAGTGCAGGGGGCGGCGTGGGGACAGAGAGCCAGGCAGGACCTCCCACCCAGCACCGCCACGCCACCTGCGGCCCAGCACTGACCAGGCTCAGGAACCCATCCCTGGAGCTCTTGTCACACTGCCACAGGGACAGCCTGACAGTGGCTGACGGGCAGGTCCCATGACCAGCTGGGGTCAGTGAGCCCGACACTCTGAGCAGGGGCAGTGGGGAGGCACGTACATACTAGTGAGCATGTGCTTGTGTGCACACACACGCAGGCGGGCACACACAGATACAGGCGGGTGCACACACCTGAACCCCCCACGTACACACAGAGGAGGACACACACCTGAACCCCCCACACAAGTGGGTGCACACACCTGAGCCTACACACACACACACACACACACACAGGAAGGCCTACACACCTGATCCTACACACACACACACAAACATGCACATACACACAGGTTGGAGTACACACCTGAGCTGACATGCACACACACACACACACACACACACACAGGTGGGTGTACACATCTGAGCCTACACACACACAGAGGAGAACATACACACCTGAGCCTACATACACACACACACAGAAGAGAGCATACACACCTGAGCCTACATACACACACACACGTGAACCCACACACAGAGGAGGGCGTACACACCGGATCCTACACACACACAAACATGCACACACACAGAGGTTGGCATACACACCTGAGTTGACATGCACACACACAAACAAACATGCACACACAGAGGTTGGCATACACACCTGAGCGTACACACCTGAGCCTACATACACACACACGTGAACCCATACACACAGAAGAGGGCGTACACACCTGTACACACCTGGTCCTACACACACACACACACACACACACAAACATGCACACACAGAGGTTGGCATACACACCTGAGTTGACACGTACACACACAAAGTGGGTGTACACACCTGAGCCTACACACACACACACACACACGTGAACCTACACACACAGAGGAGGGCATACACACCTGAGCTCACACACACACACACACACACACACACACACACAAAGAGGAGAGCGTACATTCCTGAGCCTACACACACACACACACACACAGGTGGGTGTACACACCTGAGCCTACACACACACACACACATGAACACACACACACACAGGTGGGTGTACACACCTGAACCTACATACAAACACATGAACACAGAGGTGAGCCTACACACACACACACACGAACACACATACACAGAGGTGGGCGTACACACCTAAGTCTACACACACACACAAACACACACACACAGGAGGGCATACACACCAGAGCCTACACAAACACACAGAGGTGGGCGTACACACCTGAGCCTTTTTTACCTATATACACCAAAACTGTGCAACAAGCCACCAGTAGAAAGGGTCTCAATACAAATGTCCCCAGATGGTGTACCTGCTGGGTTTGAGTCTCCAGGGGCAAATTTATCATTCAATGTTCTGAGTTTTACAAACAATGTATTTAAAATTATTAAGAGGTTAAAAAAAATTAAAAAGGCCCAGGAGTCCAACCCCACTGTGGGACCCTCTATGCAGCGCCAGGCAACAAGGCTGGCCAGAGGAAGGGCCGGGTGACTGCTAGTCCTCCCGCCTGCCCTGTCGGCTGCAGGACGGAGCCTCCAGCGGGGAGGCTCAGGGAGGCAGGCCCCATAACGCAGGGCTCCCCCAGAGGCCTCCCAAGCTCCCCACCCTCCCTCTGCAGAGCTCTGCTGGCGCCGCTGCCCTAGAATCACCATGGTGGCAGCAGGTGGTGTGGCCACTCCTTGTGTCACTTTTGTCACCAGATTAATAAACAAAGGCACTGCCTCTGAAGAACGGGAGCCCACCGGCCCCCTTCCATTCCTGAGCCGGGGTCCTTGAAACAAAGCAGAGGCCCCCCGATCGGCCCCTCCTGGCCACTGCCCACAGACCTCCCAGAGGCCAGAAACCCCGCTCTCCTCAGCTGGGGCTCCCTGAGCTCCGCTGCTGACCCCTTGTCAGTGAAGACCTCTGAGCAGATGAAGAACGCAGACCACAGACCAGTCATCAGACCCAGCTTCAGGGGCCCTCAGGTGGGGCGCAGCGTACAAAGCCACCAGCGCCAGCTCTGCCCGGGGTCTCGGCGGCTAACTTAAACCATCTGGGAGCCAGGGGGCGGGGAGGGTCCTCCAGTGCAGGAGATATGCAGCCCAGCAAGCGCATGGAAGCCGAGGGGAAACTGCCTGCACGCCCCGGCCCCCCG
>NW_006201951.1:1589539-1589866 GCF_000334495.1 Tupaia belangeri chinensis
CATACACACCAGAGCCTACACAAACACACAGAGGTGGGCGTACACACCTGAGCCTTTTTTACCTATATACACCAAAACTGTGCAACAAGCCACCAGTAGAAAGGGTCTCAATACAAATGTCCCCAGATGGTGTACCTGCTGGGTTTGAGTCTCCAGGGGCAAATTTATCATTCAATGTTCTGAGTTTTACAAACAATGTATTTAAAATTATTAAGAGGTTAAAAAAAATTAAAAAGGCCCAGGAGTCCAACCCCACTGTGGGACCCTCTATGCACCGCCAGGCAACAAGGCTGGCCAGAGGAAGGGCCGGGGGGCTCATAGTGCTCC
>NW_006201951.1:1590050-1592749 GCF_000334495.1 Tupaia belangeri chinensis
GAGCTCTGCTGGCGCCGCTGCCCTCGAATCACCATGGTGGCAGCAGGTAGGGTGGCCACACCCTTGGGCAATTTCCTTGAATCCAAGCAGAGGCCCCCCGATCGGCCCCTCCTGGCCACTGCCCACAGACCTCCCAGAGGCCAGAAACCCCGCTCTCCTCAGCTGGGGCTCCCTGAGCTCCGCTGCTGACCCCTTGTCAGTGAAGACCTCTGAGCAGATGAAGAACGCAGACCACAGACCAGTCATCAGACCCAGCTTCAGGGGCCCTCAGGTGGGGCGCAGCGTACAAAGCCACCAGCGCCAGCTCTGCCCGGGGTCTCGGCGGCTAACTTAAACCATCTGGGAGCCAGGGGGCGGGGAGGGTCCTCCAGTGCAGGAGATATGCAGCCCAGCAAGCGCATGGAAGCCGAGGGGAAACTGCCTGCACGCCCCGGCCCCTCGCCAGGTCCAGAAGAGGGAACACACAGCCGCCCTGCAGCAGAGGTACCCAGGGCTGCGAGGGCAGGGGCACACACATTCCCGCCAACCATGCCCACGAATGCCCATGCCACACGAGGCCCTGGAGGTCAAAAGGCACCGTCTGATACGAGCCAGGCCGGTGTGTCCCTGACGTCCCTGCTCTTAAGCCTCAAAGCTGTGGCTGGCCGGGGCCGCTCCGGGCAGAAGGCAGTCCGCCTACACGGCTGGGTGGTAGAGCCTGGCTTTCCACCGCTTGGACCGGACTCGGAAGAAGAAGTACATGAGCATCAGGAACAGGGACGAGGCCACGTAGAGCAGGACACACAGACTCATGTCCAGGCTGGAGAAGCCGGCCCCGAGGAAGGGCACGGCTGCCTCGGCTTCCTGGCGGGCCCTGGGCCCATGGGGACTCTGCAGCCCGAGGTCTAGTCTGTGGGGCAGACCCTCGGGCAGGTGCTCTCGGGGGCCCAGCGCGCTGGGCGGACGAAGGCTCTGGGCATCGTGGCCACCATGGGCTTCCGCGAGGGGAGTGAGCCCTTCCTCCCCCTCAGCCCTGGCTGGGGCTGCTGCTCCGCCCAGGCCCCCCAGGTCGGCCGCGTACGTGTCCAGAAGGTTGTCGCTGCTGTAGTGCCGCTTCAGGAACGCGAGCACGTGGCTCTCGCTCCAGCTGTCCAGACCCCTCACTTCCTCGTGGCAGGCCGGGCAGAGGTCCGGAGAGGGCCACGGGACCTTTGGGAACTTGGGATCCTCACTGGGGTGGCCTAGAGGACAAGAAGAGCAGTCAAGAAAGACCCCTCCCCGGGCCCTGCCACAGGTCTGCCCTGCCGCTTGCCGGCCGGCCTTGCAGCCAGGCCCAGGCACTGCGCTGCCCCGCTACGCTCAGCCCTGTGGAGGTGTTCTATTTTCCTCTAAGCCCAGCGTGGGTTCCTGGGCCTGTCCACCTCGGCTCCTGCCACTGGACCCAGCCCCTCTGCCTTGGTGCCCAGGCGGAGCCCAGGCTGCCCTTGCCGAGGCCCTCTGTCCCAGCACAGAGCCCTGAGCGCCCTGCCTGCCAGAAGCACCCATCTCTGGGTGTTCATGCTTCAGGCACTGGGTCCTCCTGGGCCCTCACACCCTCTGTGGTCTCTAAAGCACACCTCGGGAGGGACACGGGCTGTCAGACATGGAGGTGCAGGGACGAGCCGGGCTGGTTTCACTTCTCAGCTGGGGACAGCACCATGCCGACAAACACCCATCTGCCAGGGCATTCTGAGGGTGGCATGGCGCCCTCCCGTCCAGGCGACCAAGCCTGGGAACGGCAGGTGGACAGCTCTGCAGCTGGTGCCCCATGCCACCACCCGAGGGGCCTGGCTCCTGGAGGGCTGCACTGGCCCAGACCCCCACGCTCATGGCTTCTGGGGCCAGCCGCTCAGCCGCCCCAAAAGGCAGTTGCGTGACCCTGGCCGAGAGGTCACCACTCCCACCTCCCGCCCAGCACTTCGCCCCCTTGGCTCCTTCCATTGGGGGTGCTGGTCTGTACCCTGAGGGGCGCTTGGCCACACGGTAACTCTGAGCACACATAGCCCGCATCCCACTCCCCTGCTGGCTCGCACGGGTCCCGTCGCTCACGGCTGCTGTTGGTAAAGCCCGTGACCGTCCAGCCCAGGACCTCTCTGCTGAACAAATACAAGGACCAGACGAAGCTGAAGCACACAGCGCCTCAGCACCCGGAACACCTGCCTGGCCCTGCCGTGCGGTCGAGCCCCGCAGGGCACTGGGAGTGAAACCCCTCCTGCTGGGGGCCCCGGACGTGCCTGCTGCCACGGCCCTCCACCCGGCTGTGGCGGGCAGCCCCACGTGCAAAGAAGCAATTTCCTTTAGTGCTTTACTTGTAATATGTTTTTATAATACACTGGATTAAATACAAACCAATAGTTTAGTGGCATTTTCTACTTATCTCTATTAAGATTTATTTCTCAGTGGAATTACTTTTAAGCCTAATTTTAATCTGCCACTGACTTAGGAATAGTCTAAATTATTTAACAGAAAATTCACGTGCCCTAGTTAGTTTCAAACAAAACCACGTCGAGAGGTTTGGTTTAACCTACGATAGATTTTAGGGACACAAATGTCCCTTACAAAGTCTCACACATGCCCATTCCCAGTGCCGAGTTTAAGTGGGGGCCTGACGGGAAGGGAGGCCCACGTCCATTTCCACAAAGGCCGACGGCCCGGGAAGCAACAAGGCCTTGCAAAGGCTG
>NW_006201951.1:1593004-1599194 GCF_000334495.1 Tupaia belangeri chinensis
TCGTTCTGCTGGGGGCTCCCGTCCGCGGTGGCCATGCCTGCCTGCCTGGTTCCACCCACCTTCCCAGGGTGCCCACACGGAGCCGGAGCCGGAGCCGGTGGCCCCTCCACTGCCAGGCGGCCGCTCACCACATTGTGCGCCCTCCAAAGCCAGAGGACAGCCTGGTCTGCGGTCTTCACCGAAGCCATGGACGCATCGGCCATGTCCTCAAAGTGGTCAGCACAGTCTCTGCACCCGAAGAAGGAGCGGACGTACCTCCTCACGGTCTGCAGCACGGCCTGGGGGTCGTCCTCAAAGCCTGCGGGAAAGGAAGTGCCTGCTAGACCAGACCGGGATGCCTGGGCAGGGCGGCACCATGTCTGCACAGGCTGGGACGCACCAGGAACCAGCATGGCTGGAGACGTGGCCCGGCCGTGTATGCTCGCTGTGGACACCGGGTATCAGCTGCACTGCCCACCCCAGCTGGACACGGGTGGCCGGGAACACGGGCCACAGCACTCAGACACACGGCTCGAGCCCATCCTGGGGCCGTGCTGGTAGCTCCCCTGCCCGGCTCTGTTGGTGGCCTCAGCCTTGGGACCCAGAGCAACTGCACCTGGGGCGAGGGCTCCTCCGGGTCTGCTGGCTGCCTGTGCCGCCTCCTGGCCTACAACAGCTCCAGGGTGGCGCTGGGCGGTGGGCTACTCGCTCTGGGCTGAACTATCTTGCTCCGAGAACCTAACCATCCCCACGCCCATGCCTATCTGTGGCCTCAGGACGCAACTCCTGGCTTGTCCCCACTGTGTGCTGTGGCCAGTCCTCGGGAGGAGGGGCAGCTGCCCAGGGTTCCTCAGGGCAATGGCAGAGAGCTGGCTGGCGTGTTCTCAAGGCCTGCCCTTGCAAACAAGGCGGAATGGCTCCATCTGTAAGCCACGGAGGTCACCCTGGAGCTACATAACCGCACGTCAGAGCAGCCGCGATGGGGCAGCGCAAGCGAAGGGTCTGGGAATGAATGCAGGGGGCTTCCAGACAGCACCCTACCTGCAGGAGGGGGGAGTGGCCGCAGAGCGCCCCAGGAGCTAAAAGGAGCGGCACAGGGACCAACTGGCTGCTCAGACAACATGGGGAGTGGACATACAAACGCAAGAGCAAGAGATTAAGGCAGATTAAATCTCGGCATTAAAAGAAATGCAGTGAAATAGTTGCAGAAGGGGGGCTCGCTCGGAGGACGGGACTGTGCTGTCGAGGCAGCCCTGCGAGAGGTCTCTGCTCGCGCGCCGTCGCTCCACCTGTGCGGGGCAGCCCTCCACCATACCCACAGGCCAAGTCCCAGCCCTCCCACCGCAGCGTCTGTCGGGACGCAAGGGCCGCCGCCCGCCCGCCCAGACATCTGCCTCACACCCGGGTAATCCCCTCGTCTTCCCACCAAGCCCCCTGCGGGCGCCCTAATCTGTAAAGTGGACAAGAACCCTAACCCTCTCTACCTGTGGGAGGATTAGCGGCTGCGGCGGGCGCTCTAGCAGACGGGTTAAATGGACAATAAGGAGAAGACACCCTCCCAGACTTAATCCCGGGGTCTCGCCTGACCCAATTCCCTCACCAGGAGCTGCACTCCTCCGAGGCTCCGTCCGCCCGGCAGGCACGGGGAGCGGGCCGCTCTTGGCTCTCGCTGCACAAGGACCATCCTGCAGGGTGTGCAAGGCAGCCTGGGGCCCGGCTGCTGCTCCCAGGGCTGTGCTGTGCACGCGTGCAGGGAGCCATAGCTGTACGAGCTGTTCTGTACCAGAATTTTCCAGGTGAACACGAAGTTTTGGTGTCTCGGGCTTGTGTTTCAGGAGAGGGTTTACACGGTATCAGGCAGGTTGATGCTCTGGTTTCAACTTTTGTTTGGAGAACTCCTAAAATCCCTCCTAAGAAACGCTCTACTCTTTTGTCCCCACAATCCCTAGGACTTGAGGGTACCTTCCCCCATGTCATACCAAGCCCCTGGAGACAGTTACTCCACGGTCACCGTGACACGCACTGGGGTGGCAGAAGTTTTCAAAGATGGCAACCACAGCACCTCCGCCCTACACGCTCCCTCGGAAGGTGACAGTGCTGCTTCTGCCATTGACAGGTGGAGGCTCCTCCCCATCGGCGAGTCCAGCAGGGCTGACGGGACGTGGCAGTGGAGCTGTAGCTCCATGCCGAGGCCTGGGCCATCGTCCTCACCCGCACTGGCCGGTGTGAGCCACGGGCCTAAGCTATTCCCAGGCAGAGGGGCGAGCCAAGCAGCACTAGCCAAAAGCGGCTGGCTGAGCCGCGCCCCGCTGGACTGAGCTCTCACAACTGGCAACCAGCGCTCTCCAGCACGTCCCCCTTATTTTCCTGTTTTTCATTTTTTATTTTTAAAAGAGGTTTTTGCTATAAGGCACATGTGCTCACCAGAAAGACAGAGACAGAGAGACAGAAGGCGAGAAATCACCCACCGGGAGGATGGCCATGCCGCAATCCCTTCTCCCCCATTCTCCTCTCGGGATCTTGGGCATGCACGCACACACGCCCGGCGTGAGTTTAAGCCACTGGGTCCGGGATGTGAACCACAGTCGACTACATGGGAGTCCAGCGACATAGCCATTACGCCAACTGCTGGTCTGTATTTTCCTATTTTTTTAATGCAAAACAAGGGGAGTCCACACTTAGGACCCCCGGCAGCCCCTGCCCCTGCTATCGACCTCCTGCAGGTCAGCCAAGCACAAGCTTGAGAGCTGAGAGGGGCTTGTGCCCACCCCGTGGCCTCTGCTCACAGCCTGCCCCATGCCCAGGACCAGGGCACCCTCACGACAGCAAGCCAGCCTCCACGTGTGCGCTGTGGGCCTTGCGGGGACGGCGTACCTGTGCCAGCCAGGGCCTGTGGGTGGGTGGAGGCGCGGACGGTCAGCGTGTGGAACAGTTTCCAGAGAGAGCATGGGTAGCCCCTCAACTCAGGCCGGCTTCCTTGGCATCCAACCCACTTTATGTGATTAGGAAGGAGTATTCCAGAAATCTGGGGGGAGGGGGAACACAAATAATAAGAGGTTGTTGTTAAATTAAAAAGTAAAGTTGAGGGCCAGCAGATGGCATGGAGGTTGAGGCCTGGGACCCCACATGGTCAACTGTGTGATTCAAGTCCCAGACCTAGTGGCTTGAAAATCCCACTGAGTATGTGTGTGTGTGTTTGCGCGCCCAAAATCCCGATAGGAGACCGAAGGAGAAGGGACTGAACGGCCCACGCTCCCTGGGAGGTGATTTTTCTCTCTCTCTGTCCGTCCCTGTTCGGTGAGCACACCCCCCCCTGCCCGCCCCCAGCAATAACAAGCTAAGCTGTCGTGGTCTTCCGTCATGGCTACGGCAGTGGTTGGTTACTCGGGGTCAGCGTTCAGCAGAACTCCCCACCTGCACTGCGACTTCAACACAAAACAAACCTAGAAAAAAAGTGCCTGTTACACTAAGGAGTTCTGAAACCATGGAAATGTGGCCTGTCTTCCACCCTCTGGGGGAACGGGAGAGTTTATCTACATCTCCAGAAAGCACAGAGATGCATCTTTACTCCAGATTAGAACTCATTATATAATGAGTACTGAAAGAAAAGGCAACTAGCAATTAAACAGATCAATCCCGGACCGGCCTCAGACCACCTCTAAAAAGGTTCTGCCATAGGGTGTGGTGTGCACACCTGCTGGAGAGACAAGGGAGGACAGTGAAGGTTAAGTGAGAGGTCACCCCCCAAGGGAGAGCGCCATGCCACAGTCCCTTCTCCATTCTCCCCCTGGGACCTTGGGCATGCACGCACACATGACCAGCATTATTCAAGCTGCCAGGTCTGGGACTCGAACCACAGTCGGCCATGTGGGAGAACAGCACCTTAACCGCTAAACCACCTGCTGGCCCTCTCAGATTGCTTTTAGGAAGCCAGTGGGTGGCTTAGCCTGGATGCCATAGCCTGCGAACTCCGGAGCCAGAGCTGGGTGTGTGCAGACTGCCAGGTGGTGGTCTGGGCAGGGCTGACCAGCCCCCCGAGCCGACTCCCCCCGGTACCCAGCTGGCCTCCACCCGGAGTAAAGGTGAAAGGCAGCAGGGGGCAGGAGACCCAGTGACACCGCTTCCACGCTGCAGACAGCAGGTCCCAAGGTGACAGCGTCGTGGCTCGGGGTGCTCTGACCAGAGCGCCTGTGGGCCAAGGGAGCGGAGAGGGCGCAGCTGTGGGAAAGCTGCAGCCCGGGGTTCTCTCTCACTGCCCGGCTCTCTGGACTGGCAGAGAAGCTGCTGCTCTGGATCAGGGGTGGCAGAGGAGGGGACGTGGGGACGGACGGACGGACAGCAGGGGCTCTGACATATCGCGTCCCGGAAGTCCCTCCTCATTAGCACCTGGCCTGGTGGCAGCCCAGCCAACTGGTATACTCACTGAACACAGCGTTCTGTAGGCCTGATGCGTGAGCTTAGATGACTTTACTGAAGTTAAAATTGCAGAACAAAACCCAGCCAGGCCCACGTGCCCGATGTGCGCTTCTCACACGCCGTGCCCAGCCAGCGTCCCCCGAGGCACTGGCAGCACTGCAGGCAGGCCAGGGGTGGCGGCAAAGTCGCCATGGGAAGAGGAGCGGCAGAGACCGGTCTGCAGCTGGCTGCGAGGGCGGGGCCCGTGCCATGGCGGTGAGGACGGGCCGGCCAACGCCAGGGGTTTTCCTCTCTCTCTCACCGATGGGTCCAGGCCCCACCCGGGGCTGGGGCAAGGGTCCAGGAGAGAAGCAGTTGCAGCCTGCAAGGCCAGGTGTCCAGCTCACCCGCATCTTATTGTTGACCAGGTCGAGGACTGCACCGTAGGGAATCCTGTCCAGGGGGAGGCTGGCCAGCCACTCCTGCAGTGTCTCCAACAACTTCTGCACGTGCTGTCGGCCCGGGAACAGCTGAGCGAGGAAGGCCTGCCTGAGACCCTACCAGGAAGGGTCCCCAGGCCCAAACTCTTCCAGGATCCAGAGCCCCCAAACCCGTCCTGAACCTACCCCAACACACAGCCCCACCTGACGCACTGGCCCAGGCTGAGACGGTTCAATCCCATCAGGCTCCCTCTACAGTGAGGCCTCTCTAAGGACAGCAGGGTGGGATGGAGGGCTGCAGCCGGCCAGCAGGTCAGCACGCCGGTCCCTGGCCTGTCCCCGTCTTGCCCCTTCACACCCCATGCCTCTCCAGCACCAGGTGGTCACCTCGTGGCAGACCCCAGCCAGTGTGTGATGGCGGACGCCAGGGGCGGCTGGCCCTGTTGGATAGGCTGCCTGTGTACCGTTCTGTCTTGCGGCTGATGCCTGCTGACACTGCACCCTGCTGTGCCCCTCCGTCTGACCATGTAACCCTGCAGAGGCGCACAGGGACGGCACTGCTGGTAGCCGGGGACCCACAGATGAGGCGACACTGGCACCTGGAGCCATGCAGCTGACAGCCGGCAAGGCTAGGGGCCCGGGCCCTGCCCCTGCACAGTCACCCCCTCGCAGACGCGGCTGCACCAACCATGGAATGGAGGCTGCCCTGAGAACGCTCCAGAGTCCGGGCTGGGCTCTCCCCAACAATGAGCCAATGCCAACAAAAAGCACGGACTGCCGCCGCATCCCCACGTGTGGAGTGTCCCTTTCCTACACGGGCTACACGGGCCCGTTACGGGCAGCAGGCTCAGGCTGGACTTAAGCGTGCCAGGGAGCCTTAGCCGCCTACTGAGAACCAGCTGCTGGCGCCCTGACCAAGGGGCAGGCTGCACTGCGTGTGGGAAGCCCCACACCTCTACTAGAACACGGGGCGATGGGAGGGGGGGTGGCCGGTAGACGTGGTGGACAGCACGGATGGTGGCGACGACACGATGGCCAGATCGGCAGGACAGTCCTTACAGGACACAAGACCAGAGGTTCCCAGCTCCAAATGGCACGATGGGACGGCATGGACACTGGCCTGAAGGTCGCCACCTACTCACCTGGACACGTGGCCGACTAAGCGAGAGCCTCCCTCCTGTTTCTGTGACCTGTTTTCATGTAGTGAAGCCTGGCCCCTGCTCTGCCGACCTGAACCCATCAGGCCCTGCCGTGTTCTCTCAGACGTTAACCCGCAACTCGGGCCCCGGCAGCACCCCGGTGCCTGCCCAGCCAGATGCTTCCTACCGGACCAGCAGCAGGACGGAGGTGGGGGTGGGGGCTAGGGGCTGAGCCAG
>NW_006201951.1:1599348-1606949 GCF_000334495.1 Tupaia belangeri chinensis
TGCTGCCCAGCAGGGCGTTCCCAACCCCAGACAGGCGGCGGCCCAGTGCCCCTAGCCCTGCAGCTAGCGGTCCTCGACAGGGGCCTCACGACGGCCACTTGCCTGCTCCGCTCACCACGGCAATGCAGGCCCAGCCCCAGGAGGTCCTGTGGAGCTGGGGGCTGCCATAGCCGCGCTGGCCCTCCCTGCCCAAGGACTCCCCAGATCAGGGCTCCTAGGGCCCAGCCACCTCAGACGGCTTCTGCCAGGCCCAGGCCCCAAACTGGACCTGCTGCACCCCTCCGATCCCACAGGTCTGTACCAGTCACTGAAGCCTGCGGGGTCTCCTTTCACCTGCTCCATGGCCTGGCCCTGCCCCTGTCCTCACAGCTTCTCTCAGGAGGACCGTGGGCTCCTCTCTGGCTGGTCCCCTTCAGCCTGACCCTCTGCAAAACTGGGCCCGAGTGTCTTCCTCCCGGGGACTGCTCGAGTGGTTTCAGACACTGGCGGAGATGTCCCGGCCCCCTCCCTGAACCTGGTCTAGGAGAGCAGGCCCTTCCCCAGCCCCAGGGTCCCCACGATGGGGCTTCTCTTGTTGGCCTGCCCCCTTCGTTCCCTCATGTGCCCACCCCCTGGGCTACCGCAGCCCCGTCTTTGGACCCACTGTCCCTGTCCAGGCCACCAGGGTCAAGCCCCCAGCCCCTCTCCAGTGTTCTCCCAGCCTCATGCTCGTTGGGCTCCGTGACCGGCCCCCTAGAACCCAGTCTAATGCTCAGAACAGCAAAGCATGTGCCGGGTGTCGGGAAGTGTGGATGCAGCCCCGTGTGCCTGGCAGGAGTGCAGCGGTGGGCCCTGGGCTAGGCTGGCCACTCCACCGGCAGGGCAAGCAGCCAAGGGGCTCCACTAAAGAGCAGATGCCCAGGTCAGGTCGGACACCCCCGCACCTTGGCCATGATGGTCACGAAGTCCCTGAGGGTCCTCAGCTCCGCCCCGGCCAGGGACCTGTGGGCCGCCAGCTCCACCCTCAGGAGGTAGTGCAGCCCCGACTCCAGGTCCGCTGTGTATAGCCTGGTCCTGGGGCGAGCGGGCAGAGGAAGGGCGTCACCACGTGGCCGTGGCCTTCGCTCCCCGAGCCCCTGCCCCGGGAGGTCCCGCGTGGCACCCGGGGAGCCGGCCCTGCACACGCAGCGCCCCCGCCCAGCCTCCAGAAGGGGTACTTGCTTGTCAAATTCTCTCCAAACCACGGTCTTTGGGTTGTCCTCGTTGTTTGGCTTTTCTGGAGAGGGAGCTGACTTTCTCCTCACACCCGGCAATGACTTCAAGTAAGAGGAGAAAAACGACCGGAGTGGCTTTGCACTGCGAGGAGAAGGGGCGGTGGGGGCACGGCCAGGGCTCCCGCACAGCCGGGGCCCCATGGTGCCACGGTGCGGGGCTGGGTGACACAACCGCCGCGCCATCCCCAGGTACTCCAGACACCACGGGCCCTCCTGTCCAACTCGGTCTTCAGCACTGAATGGGGCACGAGGCGTGGGGGGAGCTGTGAACGTGCTGGCCACGGCCAGCTGGAGCCGCCGTGCACCTGAGGATGGGCACAGACCGTCCCGCAGCTAACGGGCGCATGGCCACAGTAAGGCCGCAGCAGCGGGACCTTAGGTCGCCACAACGCTGGCCTGTGCGTCTGCCAAGATCAGCTTGGGGCCGCAGTGCCCAGCGCGCTGAGATCCCCCACGTCCCACAACCTGCCGGCTCGACGGGCATCTGAAGTCGGGGCTGGGCGTGTCGCCCCCACACCAGCTCCCGACTCTGCCCGTGGCCAGCGTGCGTGGCCAGAGTGCATGGCCAGGGCAAGTGCACCAGGAGCGCACGGCCACTGCCGCCGAGCGCTTCACCTGTGCAGAGCTGGCCCCCCGAGGGAGCCCTGGCTCTGGCACACCTGAGCGCGCTCAGCGACCCATGGTCACTTGCGTTCCCACGTCTCTCTGCCCAGAGAACAGGAAGGGCCTGAGTCGCACGTTCGGCCACCACTCTGCAGCTGCTGGGACAGAAGCTCCCGGACGCAGGACTGCGTCTTCTCGCTGCCTCACGGCCACGTCCCCAGCCCCCCACCAGGCAGTGCTGTGCAAACTCAGCCGGTTGGCACAAGCTGCTGCCCTGTGGGGACAAGCCGCCGGGCCAGCCAAGCCGGCAGGGAGGCCAGCACAGGGCACGTGCCTGTCCCTTTCTCAGTGTGTCGGCCTTCACATGTGGACCCAAGCTGCTGGCTTCCTGGCCAGGCCGGACTTGGGGGCATAGCACATAATGCGGGGGCACAGGGCCCATGAGGGTGTCTGGAGCCTGCGTCCCTCCCCTGACCCCCTCGACACCAGCCAACCATGGGCCCCGGGGCTGGCACAGGGTCGGGCTCAATGGACGGCTGCTGGTCTGGAGTTGCTAGGAAACTATGGAAACAGCCCGGACGGCTGGGACCCAAGGGCCACGTCTCAAGCTAGTGTGACCCACCATGTGGTCACTGAGCCTCAGTCCTGTGTCCCATGGGCCACGCAGCCTCAAGTCAAAGCAGCACTTACATGCTAACTAAGCCGTGTGACCCGTTGGGGTGAATCAGGTAGCACGAGGGGACGGAAGAGACACCGAGTCTGTCCAGGAGGGCCCTGTCCCCATCCAGCACCCGGCTCACCACGACGCCCTCATAGGGGATCAGGTCCAGGGTCACCTGAATTTGGGGAAGAACGCAGCCTTTACTGCGGACGGCAACTCTCTGAAGAGCCACAGCACGCAGGCGCTCCCCCGCACTGCTTCTCAGGACATGCCCTACGGCTCAGTTGAGTCACACACACAGCCGTGTACCGACAGGCGCCCTCACCACCCACCCTGAGCACGTGCACGTGCACACACACAGCGACAGCCACGGCCACGCAGTACCTCTCGTCCCAGGTAGGAGCTGCCACTCTCAAATAAAACGGCCACATAGTGGCCCCCAGGGCGGCCCAGGAGAGAGAGAACGTCCCTGGGCCTTTTAAGAGAAAAAAGAGGCTTTTAGTGCTTTGACAGCGGTGTGCCGGCTACCTCCTGCCAGTGCCCGCCCCAGCACCTGATACTGACCGGCAGGGTGAGTGCCCACGGCTACACACACCTTCCACGGGGCTACTCACTGAACGGGGCCCAAGGGTGGGCAGGCAGGGGGCCGGTTTCCTTCCGTGTGGTTCTGCAGAAAGTCCACCATCGTCTGCCTGACCGTCCGCAGCTCCCTGTCGGGGCCTGCTGGAAGAAGACCGTCACCACCCCTGCTGCCACACCCAGCAGCCCTCCTGCCTGCCCCAGCAAGGAGTGCTCACACAACCCCGTTCCCGCAACCCCTGCCGGGGCCCCGGGGCCCAGTGGCAGGCCGTGTAGGCCACAGTGGATTCACACACTGCAGTAAGAGTGAGAGGGACGGGTCACAGGGTCACAGGGTGACAGCGAGGAAGCTCAGAATGGGCGTCCAAGGGGGCAGCAGTGGTGGCTGCGTCACTCTGCAGCCCCGGCCCGATGGTGGTGTGGGTCAGCCTCACGTGTCTTGACCTGGGCATGCGTGCCCGGGCAGGTGTGCCCAATCCGAGTGCTGGGTGTGGGACTCAAACCGTGCACTCGGCCAGCACCTGGCCTACCATGCCACCTGTAGGCTCAACGTCGTCTGAGCTGGTGCCCGTGTGCTGGCTGGGAGGAGCGCTTGGTCTCCCGGGGCCAGGCGTGTCTGAGAAGGCCCTTACCTTTGAAGTTCTCTCCGGCCGTGAAGTCCTTCGTAAATGCTCTGAAGTACTGAGGAGCCAGAACAGATGGGGGACAGCGGCCTGGGTGTCTGAGAGGCCGGCACCTCACAGACCCGGGGCGCGAGGCCGTGTCCTCCAGGTGACATTAGCCAGCACACCACGTTCCTGTGCCTGAGAACACTGCGTCCCCTAGAGACCTGTGTGCACGCTGAGGCGCTCTGCACTTCTACTCCCAACCCCAGAGGGCTAGATACACACCCTGCTAGGGCTGGCCCAGGGCCGGCACTCCCTCCACTGCGCCCCACATGGACCCATGGCCAGCTCTGACGAGACACATTTCCGGGGAGGGATACCCCTGAGCGGCCCGGAGCAGATGAACGTTGGAAAACTTGCCCACCCCAGGCTCTGGGCGAAGATGAGCTGCCGGCCAGGTGAAGGCGCTGCGGGCTCACACAGCCAACAGCGCCGAGGACGCGCAGGGTCTCCGCAGGTCGGTGCCAGCGCACGCATGGGCTCCCTCGGCAGCCGCCAGGGAAACATGGCACGACCAGCCCCTGGAACCCAGCTGCATCTGTCGGCACGTCCCAGTTCTAGACCCAGGGACTTCCAGAGGGAGCTCGCCCGTGGAGAGGCTGCTCAGAGCCCAGCCTGAAGAGCCCAAACGCGAGAGGACCCTCCTTACACAACTGACACCGCAGGGCGGTCGGACACATAAGCCGCCACGGGGGAATCCTAGCAGCACCAAACTAGGCGAGAGAAAGCAGGCCAGAGTCCACGCATGGTGTGACAGAACCTCTGGGTGAAGACGGAGTGGAGGGGGCCACGGAGCTGCTGTCACACTGCAGGGTGTGGGGTCGGCTAGGGCAGCCTCGCGGGAGCAGCCGGCGGGGCCCAGGCCACCACCGCCACTGAGACCACCCACCTGACATGTGCAAGGAGGAAAGCTGCTCTGACCCAGCCACAGCGTGGGCTGAGGGCCACAGGCACCCCGGAGATGGTCTCGGGGGTGCCGTATGGTTAGGGCCACCGCTATCCTCACGAAGCGCTCATGTGCAGACACACACTGCACACACCTGCACACACGTGTGCCCTACGTCCTGGGCCTTTGCGGGGGTCAGTCGCCTCTGCCCCGGTGGTGACAGACTGTGGCACATGTGCCGGCCAGCACAGGGAGCCAGAGCGCACATGGCCCACCTGTGGCGGGGGCACTGGGCAGGCAGGCCTCCTCCCGCAGCAGCTACAAGTGTGTGAGCCGGCCCCGCAGCCAGTCCCACAGTGCCAATCCCTCCTGAGCAGATGCCACGAACGAGGAACTACAAAAGGGGCCATGCACCCTAAGGGGCCCTGCAGGGCGGGTGGAAGGCCGTCCCGGCTGACAGGCAGCTCTTACCCTGAAGGTGGGGTAGAAGTGGATGTCGTAGGCACGGCACACCTCCTGGTTCCTTTCCTCCGTGCAGTCCAGAGCGGCCACTCGGATGGCAGCAGCCCAGTCTGAAAAGCACAAAGGCCACTTCAGGGCGGCAGACTCGTGGCTCTCCACTCCCAGGCCTCCCACCCACACGGGCCTGCGGCTCTGGGCCAGAGTGCTTCCCCGAGTCACAGCATGCCCTTCCCGACAGTGTTCGTGCTGAGGTGGGGGGCGTGCGGTGTCACCCCAGGGCAACGTGCCAGCTACAGAGGCGGCTATCAGCGGCCAGCAGCCGGCCCCTCAATGCGGTCGGCCTTGGCAAGCCAGGGCACTCCGGGCCACTGCTGGGAGTCGGGGCAGCGCCTGGCTATGGTCGACACCTCCAAGACCCCACTGTGCACGGAGGCAAGTCAGGTGGTTTCCGAATTCGGCCCTGGACGCTGCTCCTGACCCTGGGCACCCTGTTACTCTGGAGTGAACAGGAGCGTTCTAAATGCCTTCTTGCTCCCTTTCCAGCCTCACCATGGAAAAGCCTACATGTAGGTAAAAACAGGGGCAGATGGTCCCAAAGGCCACACAGCCCTTAACTCAGTACCAATAGTCGGCAGCTCACAGGGAGTCCCACCCGCTTCCAGAATGTCCCTGACGCAAACCCGCCTGGGCTCATTTCCTCCTAAACCTACCGACATGAATCTCTGTGAAGGGTTCTTTCCCGACAGTCACAGGGGCGTCACACACAGCACGCACGCTCTCACACTCGCCGTCCCTACCGCCACGGAGGCAAGACCGCCGCCCTCTGACTGCCTCCTGTTGGAGAGAGCAGCAGTCCCGTGCTGTCGTCTAACATACGGGCTGGCCGTCTCTGTCCTGCACTGTCCGGACTGTCTCCTCTCCGTCCAGCCTCACTTCAGGGCTGGGACACACCCGTACTGAGGCTGCAGAGGGGGGAAGTGCCTGGCCTGCCCCTCAGGCACCAGCAGCAAGGTGCAGTCCTCCAGCGCCCTCCGGAGGTGAGCAGAGAGGCTCCTTCTCGAAGGTGTGTGACTCTCTCTAGGGCACTGCAAGTGGGCCCCACTGCGGCACGAGCCCCACCCGCCTTGCGCCCTCACCCAGAACCACGTGGTGCCTGGCCCAGACGCACACCTGCCTGTCGCCACGGTGCTGCCTGGGCCCTCGCCACCTTGAGCTCTGATCCATCCCCACAGACCCAAGGCAGAAATTTGGCAAAATCATGCGAAAAGAGTGAAAAAAGTGCTTCCTCTGAGTACCAGCTACGACCTAGAGCACACGCGGAGACTGGCGTGTGGCGGGGACTCAGCGCCTGCCGACCCGCCTGGTACGCGACCCTCGCTTACACTGCACGGCTCCTGTCATCCAAACAGGAAAGCACGGAGGGGGTTGCGTCCTTCCCGGCGGCCAGATGTGGCCCCACTCCTCCTGAGGCCGCTCTCCCCCAGTCTGCGGAGTGTGGGACTGCAGGACTGAGGGGCAGTTAGAGCAGGTGGCTAAGCTGAGACGGCGCAGGGCCACAGGGCCACAGGGCTGCACGTCCCCGCCCCCCGCATCCCTGCAAAGCACCAGGGCTGCCACCGCCCTCCACCGTCATCCCATCTACCGAGGACTTCCATGACACGCTTCATCCACACTGCAGAAAAAGCACTTGGGGGTACCAGCAGCTGGCATGGTGGTTAAGGCACGGGACACTCCCACATGGCTGACTGCAGTTCGAATACCGGACCTGGCAGCTTGCTTTCTCACTTCCCCCCTCTCTCTCTCTGTGTGTATCTCTCTTTGGTCAAATTAAAATAAATGAATAAAATTAAATAATTAATTATTTTTTAAAAAAAGCACTTGAGCCCAGTAGATGGCCTAGTTGTTAAGGTGCTAGATTCCCATAGTCGACCATGGTTCAAGTCCAAGACCTGGCAGCTTGAAACACACCGGGTATGTGTGTGCATGTCCCAAATCCCAGGAGGATGAGAAGGGCTTGGGTGTGGCCGTGGCTATCCCCCACCCACCCCCTGCCTCCCTCAGGGGGATGCTTTCTCCCTGTCTCGCCAGTGAGTGCATGTGCCCTACAGCAAAAAAATCTCTGTTAAAACCAGACAGAAATCCCTCTACCCAGAAAGAAAGAAAATGAAAACCTCCTCCAAAGCTGTACATAACAGAATCACAGTTTCGGCGACAATAAGCCGCCCGGGGTGTGTGCAGTCCTCCGTGCCGACCTCTCTCCAGTACAGCTCGTGCAGACACGGACGGGGACACACGCCGTCTGGGGCGCAGGCGCGCCGCTCTGCACTCCAGGAGGCCTCGCTCCCCGTTTCTGGCTCCACACAGTCCCGGGGAAACAGGCTGAGCGCTCCCCCCTGCCGTGGCGAACCTGAGTTAGGGTCAGGCAGCAGCAGCTTCTCCGGTCAAAGGTGGCTGGGACGCAGGGCGGGGGGCGACCGGACAGGAAACGCAGG
>NW_006201951.1:1607435-1617471 GCF_000334495.1 Tupaia belangeri chinensis
CGACCTGGACCCCACGGGGAGACTGGCGTGTGGCGGGGACTCGGCGCCTGCCGACCCGCCTGGTACGCGACCCTCGCTTACACTGCACGGCTCCTGTCATCCAAACAGGAAAGCACGGAGGGGGTTGCGTCCTTCCCGGCGGCCAGATGTGGCCCCACTCCTCCTGAGGCCGCTCTCCCCCAGTCTGCGGAGTGTGGGACTGCAGGACTGAGGGGCAGTTAGAGCAGGTGGCTAAGCTGAGACGGCGCAGGGCCACAGGGCCACAGGGCTGCACGTCCCCGCCCCCCGCATCCCTGCAAAGCACCAGGGCTGCCACCGCCCTCCACCGTCATCACACCTACCGAGGACTTCCATGACACGCTTCATCCACACTGCAGAAAAAGCACTTGGGGGTACCAGCAGCTGGCATGGTGGTTAAGGCACGGGACACTCCCACATGGCTGACTGCAGTTCGAATACCGGACCTGGCAGCTTGCTTTCTCACTTCCCCCCTCTCTCTCTCTGTGTGTATCTCTCTTTGGTCAAATTAAAATAAATGAATAAAATTAAATAATTAATTATTTTTTAAAAAAAGCACTTGAGCCCAGTAGATGGCCTAGTTGTTAAGGTGCTAGATTCCCATAGTCGACCATGGTTCAAGTCCAAGACCTGGCAGCTTGAAACACACCGGGTATGTGTGTGCATGTCCCAAATCCCAGGAGGATGAGAAGGGCTTGGGTGTGGCCGTGGCTATCCCCCACCCACCCCCTGCCTCCCTCAGGGGGATGCTTTCTCCCTGTCTCGCCAGTGAGTGCATGTGCCCTACAGCAAAAAAATCTCTGTTAAAACCAGACAGAAATCCCTCTACCCAGAAAGAAAGAAAATGAAAACCTCCTCCAAAGCTGTACACGACAGAATCACAGTTTCGGCGACAATAAGCCGCCCGGGGTGTGTGCAGTCCTCCGTGCCGACCTCTCTCCAGTACAGCTCGTGCAGACACGGACGGGGACACACGCCGTCTGGGGCGCAGGCGCGCCGCTCTGCACTCCAGGAGGCCTCGCTCCCCGTTTCTGGCTCCACACAGTCCCGGGGAAACAGGCTGAGCGCTCCCACCTGCCGTGGCGAACCTGAGTTAGGGTCAGGCAGCAGCAGCTTCTCCGGTCAAAGGTGGCTGGGACGCAGGGCGGGCGGCTACCGTACAGTAACTGCAGGCCGTGGCCTGGCCTGGAGACTCGGGGTCCCAGCCGGAGCCTGAGGACCGCCCCACTCTGCCCACATAGGTAAAGGCATGTCTCCCAGCGTAGTGGCCAGGCCCTCAGCCCCAGGCCCGACCTACAACTTTTTCCACCGGGCTTTACACTCCCAGGCCACGCCCCTGCTAGTTATTTCCGTTACCCTTCTCTGGCAGGAATTCAACGTTCACCTGGAGATCTCAGACGTAATTCTTAAAACCCTGCACCGTCGGAAGGGGCCCCGTAGGGCGCAGGCTCGGCAGGGGGCCCGCCTGGCAGCAGGCCCGTGTCCCCCCAAAGCCATGACTGCCAGCAGCGGGGTTCACCACGGGCTTGTCCTCCCCAGCCCGACTCACCCCCTGAAGCCACAGGCAGGCCCTCCCTGACCCCCCGCCCAGCCCTGCCGAAGTATGCCTCTGGGGCGCTGCATTCCGCGGAGCTTCCACGCTACGCTGTCCACCGTGGGCCCGAACTTGGTCAGAGAGGACAGCACAGACGAGGCTGTCCCTGCAGGGCCCCGGGGTGCGCCAGGCTCCAAGTCACGCAGGGGTTCCAGCCTGTCACCTCCACCAACTGCCCCACACGCTCATGGTCTATTACCAGAATGTTCTCCCTCGCCCAGCTCAGCTCACTCCAGATATTGTGGCTCAGCCCCAGACAGATGCATGCAGAGTAACGGAGTCATCTCACCAAGGTCTTTAAAAAGCCTTTGAAGCCAGCTGGGGGTGGGGTGGGGGGGTCAAGGCGGCTGAATGCCACATGGTCAAGAGTGCAGTTTGAGGGACCGGCAGTTAGCGTAATGGTTATGTCACTGGACTCCCATGTAGTCGACCGGTGGCTTAAACTCATGCCGGGCACGTGTGCATGTGTGCCCAAGATCCTGAGAGGAGAATGGAGAAGGGATTGCGGCGTGGCCATCCCCCCCAGGGGATGCTAGAGCCTGGAGACAGCACTTCTCTGTGGGACCCCAGGAGGGAGTGGCTGCCGCCCAAGGAGAGGGAGGGGAGCACTGGCTCCTGGGGGAGCTCACAGGAGGGCTGCGGGCCCTGCCGTAGGAGGAATGGAGACCGTACCGAGCCATCCGCCAAGTCTGGTGTTTTTTTTCACGTGCACTCTGGAACATGAAGCCTGGTCTCCCCGTGAGCCCAGCACAGCACTCGGACTGAAGGGCAGGGGGCCGTGGTCACAGTGCTGCCGTGGCAGCCATCCACCGGCGGATGGAAACTGCCTTCACGCCCACGTCTCTGGCATGCAGCACCCCAGCACATTTGCTGGGTGGGGGGTCCCACACTCAGCCTGCCCTGGGCCAGCGTCAGAGCAGACACGAACCATGAGTGTTCTTCACCCCGACAGGTGGTGGGGCTGGGTGGAGGGACACTGCAGGGCCAAGGACCAATGCTGGCTAACGTGTGACAGGCATGAAGGTCAGCCTGAGTGGTCCTACTCTCCAGGACAGAGCCACGGGGCAGCCAGACTGCAGCACAGCAGTTCTCAGGACACGAGGCTCCATGGGGCCGCCCCGTGGGAAGGGCCCAGCCTGCACGCAGGGACCCCTGATGCGCCGGGCACGCTGTCCCTATTTCGGGGCTGGCTGAGGCTGGGGTGAACTACAGTGCCAAGAGCCTGCTGGTACCCCCGCCCCCAATTCTCTGCCTCAGAAGACAAACCAGGACGCAATTGGCATCCCTGGCAGAGCAGGCAGGCGTGTTTGCAGGCCCATGGAAATGAGCCCAACACGTCACCGAGAAGACTGGGGACCCACTCCCCATCGCACTCAGTCTGAAGCAGCACCCCCACAGCAGCGAGGTGTGGAGAAAGCGAGCCAGGACGGGCCACGGCCGAGCCCCACACCACACAGCAGGCTCAGGCCCACTGCCGTGCTCACGCCTGCTTCTGTGAAGTTTTGGCCACAAATCACTTACAAACACAGCCCCACCTGTAAGGAGTCTTCCCTATGCTTGCCGGAGGTGCCGCCCGAACCTGGGCTGGGTCAGGACGCCCCTAGAAAGACGGGCCTCAGAGCCAGCTGGTGGCATGGTGGTTAAGGTGGTGGACTCCCACATGGGCAACCACAGCTTGAGTCCCGGAACTGGCAGCCTGAAAATCACATGGGGTGCGTGTGCGCACATGTCCAGTACCCTAAGAGGAGCATAGAGGGGGCTTGCAGCTAGCTCGCCTCCTGGGGGAACTTCCCACTTCCCTCTCTGTCTCTCTCCAGCAAGCGCATGCACCCCACAGCAAAAACTTTAGAGAGGAAGCCGACGTTTACAACTGGCGCAGCGGACCACGGGTGCAGTGGCCGAGTCGCCGGGCCTCTCACTGCATCCCGATTACCCCCAGCTTCTCCACTGCCGAGTCGCCGGGCCTCTCACTGCATCCCGATTACCCCCCAGCTTCTCCGGCCAGACTTTTCTTTTTCTTCCTAGAGCAGTTGGGGTAGGGATTTGAACCACGTGGTTGCCACGTGGGACCCACCTCTTAACCTGGCCATGGGGCTGGCCCATTCTTTTACAAACTGGCAGAGGGTGTGTGCACTCACCAGAGACAGACGGGCAGAGAAGCATGCCTGATGGTGTGGTCAAGCAGTACTCCCTTCTCCATTTCTCAGTACTGTTGGAACTTGGGGTACATGCACCCAGCTTGTGTTTCAAGCCACTGAGGATCTGGCCACCTTAACCACTGGGCCACAGAGTGGCCCAGACTTCACAGAGCAGCCAGGTCTCCCTGCCGAGACTTCACTGCTGGCTCACTGTTCAGGAGGGAGACAGCACCACTTCCCAGGCTCTCTGCTCACCACCTGGGGCTAAGGGGCTCCCACCAGTGTGCAGACCCCACAGCCCGAGAGGCAACGAGCGACCGGCAGAGCCGCTCTCCAGGCAGGGCCCTCAGGAGGCTGGCCAGCCTGGGGTGGGGACACTGTGCAGCCGCGAAGCCTTTGTCTGTTTGAAAGCACGCGGTTTGTGAGCGTTAGGGAGGTGGGCCAGAGGAGGGTGAATTTCGGTTAGCCAGGCTGCCCTGCAGCTGAGCGGGCGCCAGCAGGCGGTCGGCTCCCTGGCAGATGGACGGGCATTCACAGCCACACAAAAGATGTGACAGTCCCTTCTATGGCAGCAAACGCGGAGCACTGAAAGGTTAGGCTTCGGGGTACTTGCTTCTCCGGCACGCCTCCTCCTCCCGCCAGCCCACCTGCCCAGGTCCCAGCACACAAAGCAGAGGGCACTCCGGCGACTGTGGCTGCTCCCCCAGTGTAGAGGGCGTGCTGCCGCGAGGCCCACAAACACTTTCCTCGGAGCCACTGCCCCACCCTCTCGCCAGCCCGGCTGTCTCAGCCCTTAGCCTCAATATCCTTGGGAGGGACTCAGGCTTCAAGACAGCAGCTGGCACCTCCACCCAGCAGCTTGTCAAGTGACCATTACTGGACCTCGTGGCACGGAGTCTTCCATCCTGTCACATCCGCAGAAAAGTCCTCCAAGGCCGATCTGCAGCCGAGCAGTTAGTACTAGAAAAGGCCTCGGTACAGAGGCGAACCCACGGCCATGAGATTCCCGGGGGCTGCGTGGGGCCCAGAGACCCCCGCTCCTACAAACCCCACATTCCAGCACCTTGGCCTCAGGGGCAGGCCTCATCTCTACCAAGCAATGGTCCCCCCAGATGAGCCCCAGTTCAAGCCCCAAGTGCGGGACACCCAGGCCTGGGCAGGAGTGGAGCACAGACCCACCCGCAGAGCTGCGCTCAGAAGGCCAGGCGTCTCCCACAGCACTCCTGCTCCTGCTCCTCCCCTGGGCGGCGAGGGGCTGGTCCCCGAGGCTGTGGCACTCCTGCTGGTCCTCCCTGGCAGATGGAGCTGGTCCCCGTGGCCTCTTCATCCCCAGCATCTAGCCCAGTCTGTGACCCCAAACCGTGTACTGTCCTTAGCTGTTCAGGTGCCCCCAGGTAAACGGCGACTCTGAGGACATGAGTCTGTGGTCAGTTAAAGGCTGACACGTCACATGCCGAGACACAAGAAGGCGAACCTCTCCAGGATGATGAAGCCTCCTCCGCAGTGGCCCCGAGCTCCACACCACGGCCCACCCCGAGTCCCTCTGTGGTGGCCCTGAGCGCCGCACCATGGACCGCCCTGAGTGGCCACTCTGATAATGCAGGTCTGGCCTGCACAGTCTCCTGAGGCCGCTCTCTGGAGGTCCTACTGGTGACCACATCACCCACCCTTGCCCTGGGTAACTACTAAATACCCTCATGGCCGTGGCATTGAACCCGTCCCACCACCACCCCCCAGTCCATCTGTACCCCACGGCCCTTCTGGCCCCTCGGCCCTCTCCTCCACTGAAAAGGTGTGCACAGCACGGAGCCACCGTATCACCTCCAAGAGCCGCGGTGCTTGAGGAAGAACAGGTGGATCCCAACAGCTGCCGCAGGGACACGGAGCCACCCAGCTCCCTGCCACTGCCCTCTGCAGAAGGAGAGCCGCAAGAAAGCCAGGCTCCCTGAGCCACCCCATCCCACACTCCATGGCTGATTCCCTTCTAGACTTCTCCCTGGCCCCTGCTTTCCCCCTGGAGGCAGCCTGCCTTCCCCCAGCACCCAGCACCCAGCTCCTGGGGAGGGAACAGAGTCGAGGCTCCACCTCCAGGGCACAAGCCTGCCCTCCACGCCAATCTCTGCCCAGAGACCAGACTCAGCTCAAAGCGTGGCCCCAGGTCCCAGGAGGAGGCGCCAGGCGAGAGACTTCTCCCTGGCCCCTGCTTTCCCCCTGGAGGCAGCCTGCCTTCCCCCAGCACCCAGCACCCAGCACCCAGCTCCTGGGGAGGGAACAGAGTCGAGGCTCCACCTCCAGGGCACAAGCCTGCCCTCCACGCCAGTCTCTGCCCAGAGACCAGACTCAGCTCAAAGCGTGGCCCCAGGTCCCAGGAGGAGGCGCCAGGCGAGCTGAGCCAGCACCATAGCTGTGGCCAAATGGTTTTCGAGACACAGCAGGTTTTGTTTGGCAAAGGGCTGAGAAGTGGCAGGACTAAGCCAGGTAAGCGCCAAAGCCAGCCCGCCATGGCACGCCGGACAGCGGCCCTTTTGTCTGTGGCACCACTTTCTTACAAGGAAAAGCATTTCTTTTCCAAACATCTGAAATAGCTAGTTAAGGGCTACAGAAAGTTCACGCCAAAGCTCCATGGAAAGGAAGGTGTCCTTAGGCGGTGGCAGAGCCCGTGGCTGGGGAGGCCGGCCCGCTGCTGGACACTGCAGCCCGCTGCAGATGAAAAAGGGGCAGGTGGCAGGTGTCCCCACAGCTCAGGTCCCCCTCTCCAGGCAGTCAAGTCAGGGCAGAGCCAGCCCCATAACCACCCTCTTTCTAGAAGCTGTGGCAGACCGGGGTGGGAAAGGAGCTGGCCAGATGCACCCTATTTTTAGGGGGGCAGAGAGAGGCGTGACTCAGGGTCTGTGTGCCCTGAAGGGGCTGTGACCCAGGTCGCAGGTGACTAAAGTGGTGATGACGGGACCTGTCCAACGGAAAGGACAATGGAAAGTACCAGTCACAGAGAAAACGAAGCTACGTCTCACAGCAAGGTCAGACCACGCCGCAGTGGCCACCTGAAGCGGTTCGCCCCCACGGGACACCGGCCCGTGCCTCCCGGGGTCAGGTGCAAGCTCCTCCATGGGAAAGTGACGCCTTTGTGAAGGCCGGCAGTGCGGAGCACAGGGAGAGACCCGGGAGCAGGCTGTCGGCACCCCGTCAGCTCTCTGGACCTCGCTCTTCTCTGCATAAAGGTCATCTTCGTCTAACCGCGATGGCACATAGCTCGGACCCTGCCCGCCCTGCCGAGTGGGCCAGCCCTTGCGGGAAGTCGGCAGAGAGCTGGGTACCAAGCAGAGGGTCTGCTGACCCTGGAAGTGGGGGCACTTCTCAACACGTGCTGTGGTGAGCACGCCGAGATCAGGCGCAATGGGGGCTTGGCGGTGAGCACGAATCGGCTTTCCTGAGCTCTCCTCGGTCGGGCTCTCGGGCTCCCTGGAGGGCAGTGAGTGCGCTGTGTGCCAGCTCCTTGGCCACAGTGTGTGTTCGTCTGTTTGCTTTTGCAGTAGGGTGTGTCAGCTCGCCATAGAGAGAGAGGCAGAGAAGGTGAGAAAGCGCCCCCCGGGGGCGGGGGCATGGCCATGCCAATCCCCTCTCCTCCACTTTCCTCTCGTGAGTCTGGGCACATAGCACGCACCCAGCCTGTTTTTCTAGCCACCTGTCCAAGACTCGAAGTGCCCATGGTTGTAGGATCCTGCCGTCTTAACCTCCACATTCTCTCTTGGCTCCAAGCCCCGGGGATGTCTTGCAGGGCTCCTGCAGGGTCAGCGTCTCTGAGAACAGCGATCCTCCGATCTCTGGGGACCTAATACTGGACTGCACCCGAGTTTCTGACCCAGTCACCTGGGCTAGGGCTAAGGACGCCTCTGCGGGTTCCCAGGTGCCTCGCTTTGAGAATCACAGCCTCTGTATTAGCCCTGAGGACCCTGCGTGGGGCAGTCTTCAGTATGAGGGCTCTGCCCCAGGCAGCCTCACTGGCACCTGGGCCCTGTCCAGCAGTGACCGGGAGCCTCTGCGTCCACGCCACGCAGCCCCCACCAGGCTTGTCAGTCCAGCCCTTGCTCTCTGGTCTCAGTACCTTTCTTCCTGCCCGGACTACGGAGATGGCCAGCCCTCTTAACAGAACCCCTGAGCTGCATGAGATCGATGGACCCTGAGGCCAACCACTCTCTGACCGCTGTGCTTTCCGAAGTGACACTCCGTCCCAGCTCTGGGGACATGCTGGCTCTGCCCTGGAACCGTGTGCAGTAACGCGCCTGGTTATGGCGTTCATACACCAGATAGCAAACGAACAAAACTGAACCCCACGTGCAGCGAAAGGGTGACCAAGCCTTACTGGAGCCACCTGCATTTTATGTATGTACCTGTGTTTCTGCCACCAAATAACTTCAACAGTCCTCTACGGAGGTCAGCAGTGGCGTAGTGGTTGTGGTGCTGGACTGCCACATGGATGATCACAGTTTGAGCCCTAGCTTAAAATTCATGCCAGACAAGCGTATGCACATGCCCACAATCCCCAGAGGAGAATGGAGATGGGATCGTGGAGTGGTCACTCCACTAGGGGGTGATCTCTCATTTTCTCTCTCTCTGTCTCCATCCAGTGAGCGCACATGCCCTATAACACAAAATCTCTCTTTAAAAAAAGTTCTCGGGAACCAACAGTTAGCGTAATGGCTATGTCGCTGGACTCCCACGTAGTCGACCGTGGTTTGCGTCCCGGACCCGGTGGCTTAAAACTCACGCCGGCCGCGTGTGCATGCGTGCCCAAGATCCCGAGAGGAGAATGGAGGAGAAAGGATTGCGGCGTGACCATCCCCCCTGGGGGGTGATTTCTCGCTTTCCGTCTCTATGTCTCTCTCTGTCTGTCTGGCGAGCGCACGCGTCCTATAGCGAAAAAACCTCTCAAAAAAAAAAAAAAGTTCTCTTGGGGCTGACAGGTGGCATGGTGGTTAAGGGCGCTGGACTCACACATGACCAACAGTGGTTCGAGCCCCGGACCTGGCAGCTTGCTTTCTCACTTTCCATCTCACTCTCTCTCTCTCACTCTGTCCCTATTTGGTCAAATTAAAATAAATAAATAAATAAATAAAGTTAAATAAAATAATTTTTAAAAAAGTTCTCTGTTACTGAGTTTCTTGTTTTTCCCAAAAGTCAAAATGCAAAATAAATATATAAATAAAATAAAAAATAAAAATACCACTAAGGAATTTTCTGTCCATTTCTTCTAGCCTCTCAGTTGCAACTAGTGCAGAACACAGGGGACTTAACAGAATATGAGATCGAAGAGAGCAAACCCATTACAATAAAGGCCCCAAGACCCTAGGACAAAAGGGTGCATACAAATAATCATTTTCAGTTACACACAAGAGCCCTAGAGTCAGGGGAAAAGCTTCTTCGCAAACGTGTTTGGATACGAGAGAAAACAGCAGGGAAGGCCGTGCACCAGACTTAGAAGCAGAGACACCAAAAGTGCATGAAGAAACGCAGCAAGTTGTCGCTGTCCCTGCCCACTGCAATATGTCACGGAGGGCAGCACCACAGTGGGAAGACGGACCTGCCAAACCTCAGTCCCAGGAGCAGCTCCTCCCCAGTTATTTAAATGCTGTCTTAAACCCCTGGCACAGTGGTCAAGGCACTGGACTCCCAGAACAGGTGACTGTGGTTCGAGTCCCAGACCGGTGGCTTGCTTTTTTGCCTTCCCTCCCTCTCTCTCTATTCAAATTTTTAAAAATAGTAATAGTAAATAAAATTAAATGAATAATTCTTAAAAACAAACAAACAAACAAAAAACCAACTCTAGCTGCTGGTAGGAAGGCAGCGGCCCCACCTTTTCCACCACTGAGGCAGACAAGCTGAAGGCAGCCCAGGCCCAGCCCTGGGAAGGTCTAAAGGAGCCGGCGCCAGTTCAGCCTCGTGAGTGACAGATTCTTAAAAGCTGCTACGTGTCTGCTTTGTGGGGCTGCTTTCCGCTTCTAGGGCGGTCTCTGGAGTTCTATGGATTTCACGTAGCTCAGTCCAGTACCCACCATGTGGCCGGTTACCCAGTCAGGGGGCGACGAAGGGAAAGGGGATCCCCAAACGACAGGGATGCTGGGCACTGAAACGCGACGCACCCTAGGACAAGAGGCCAGGGCGGTCGTTAGCCCTGCAGGATCGGAATGCCGCGCTCCCGGCCTGCGCGTGGGACCAGCCGCGGCCTACTGCGGGTCGGGGCGCGCGGGGCGCAGCCGGCCAGCGCCGCCCCCCCGCAGGGGGGCGGGCG
>NW_006201951.1:1617869-1619885 GCF_000334495.1 Tupaia belangeri chinensis
CCCGCCACGCCCGCCGTCTGGCCCCGCCCCCGTCTGGCCCCGCCCCCGTGCACGCCATGCCACGCCTCTCGCACCACTCCCGGGGCTCTGGGAACCTCGGTAGTGCTGCCTGGTTTAGGAAATAAAAAATGCCTAACTCCAGTGAATTGCAGATAAATGGCTAATCGTTTTTTAAGTAAAACATGTCCCGTTAAATTTGCATTTCAGGAGCCAGCGGATGCGCAGTGGTTAAGGCGCTGGACTCCCGTCCCATCCCAGACCAGGTGACTTGAGACATGCCGGGCCCCTGTGTGTGGGCCCCAGGTCGGGAGAGAATGGTGGAGATGGGATTACAGCGTGTTCACCGCGCCCCCACTCTGGGGTGGGGGGTGATTTCTCACTTTTGCTCTCTCTGTCTCTGTCTTTCCCTCTCTCTCTGGTGAGCACAAGCACCTCATGGCAAAAACAAATTTTAAAAAAATTTCACTGTTTGTCTGCAATTCCTGTAACTGGGCACACCAGGTTTTATGTGGCAACCCTGGTAGCCCTTGGGACTTCAACTTTGTCTTGTTTATTTTTTTTATTGGTTTTTGCTATAGGGCGCATGGGCTCACTGGGAGAGATACAGAGAAGGAAAGTGAAAAATCCCACCCCCGGAGGGGATGGCCATGCTGCAATCCCTTGTCTTCCATTCTCCTCTCAGGATTTCGGGCATGCACATGTGCTCCGTGTATTGTTCAAACTGCCAGGTCCAGAACTCGAACCACCCAGTTGACCACACGGGGATGGAGCACCTTAGCCTGCCAGCCCCTGAACTTGCCTTCTGAATATGAGATTTTAACTTTGAGGAAGCGGAGCAGACATCGGCTCCAAGTCGGCTGTGCTGGGTGTAGCTTGCGGGGTACCCCGCCCCACCCTCCCACAGGGCGTGCTCACCCCCTGCCCACCCGGGATGCAGTCCTGTGTGCCGTTAGTACCTAACAGGACAGGAGACCTGCTTTTTTCATTCTGGTTCCTGATTTTACACAGGTGCTTCTCTGAGCCTCATGGCTGGTACAAGAAAGTCGGGACCAGCAGGTGATATGGTGGTTAAGGTGCTGGACTCCCACGTGGCCAATTGTAGTTCGAGTCCCAGGCCTGGAAGTTTGAAATTCATCCCGGGTACGTGTGTGTGCCCAAAATCCCGAGAGGAAAATGGCAGACCAGGGATTGCAGTGTGGCCACCCCCCGGGGGCTTATTTCTCTCTTTCTATCTCTCTGTGTCTGTCTCACTGGAGAGCACATGTATCCTATAACCAAAATCTCTCCAAAGAAAGAAAAAGCAGGCCCAAAGCCAACTCGAGCTGGCCACGGGCCTGAGTTCAAACCCTCCTCAGACCGCCTCACTCTGGTGGGCCAGTTGCTGCCAAGAACTACAAGTGACAATGCGAACCCAGCACTCATCCCAAGGCCCAGCCCCAGCAGCGCATACTGGACGGCTGATGCTGGGCAGGCTGAGGTCACAGGGAGGCTGATGCACTCCTGGCCCATCCTGAAAGCCGAGTGTGGTGGCACACACCTGTGCCCCTCCTGAAAGCCGAGTGTGGTGGCACATGCCTGTAGCCCTAGTTTTGGGGAAGTTGAGGCAACAGGGTTAGGACAGAGCGAGATGATCCAGAAGGCATGTACGGCCAGTGCAGCACGCACCTGCCCTTCATGTGTGCAGGTCCCGAGGATGTCGTGTGCTGCAAACAACGGCTACAAGCCCCACATGAGAGGGCCCTGGCCGTGGGGCCCGGCCCCATCACCACCTGCTCACTCTGCTCTGTGCCAGCCCTGGAGAGAAGGCAAGGAAAAGACGCGACCCAGTGCCACAGGCCTGAGCTGCAGGAGACAAGCGCCCGGGAGTGACCAAGCGGGGCAACCACTGGAGCTCTGAGCTGCAGTCAGACAGGGTGGGGAACTGTGGGGGGGGCTGCAGGGGGCGGGGGTGCTCACGTGCGGGGGTCCAGCCTCTGCGGGAGTGGGTTGACTCGGTGGGGGCGGCGCCGGGGGACC
>NW_006201951.1:1620601-1628403 GCF_000334495.1 Tupaia belangeri chinensis
CATTACGCTAACTGCTGGTTCCCTCCCCACCCCCCCACCCCCCGTTGCTTTAGATAAGAGCTCCCAGCTAAGGTAACCTTTCTCTGGAGCCCTCAGTTTTGATCATTTTCCTTTCTTAAAAAACCCATGGGTTTTTGTTTTATTTGCTGAGTCTGTCAATTAGTGAGTTCTGTTTTTTCTCTGGGTGAATGCGCTTTGCCTAGCACAGCTAACTTTGGCCTGTAGCTTTAGCAAGGGGTATTTACATAAAAGTAGCCTTAAACTAACTTAATCTACATATGTTACTAGCTAATTTGGCTTATACTAACTTAATCTTAACATATGTTAATTTTAGTTTAAGACAGGCAGGGTGGGGAGTCTGTCTCAGGTTCCCTAGCCCTTTACCCTTGCAGGGTCCCGTAATAACAGTAAAGCTCACGGCAGAGAAATTGAGTGCAGGCCAGTACAGTGACACAATGGAGGGCTCGTACCAGCTTGTGTTGTCTGTATGGCCCCGTCACTCACGGTGGCCGGAGAGGAGGAGGGGGTGAGGAGAGAGGTGTGCGAGCCCCCAGGGGACGAGCGTGGTGTGCTGTGAGAACACCCAGGAGCCCGGCAGGGCTGGAGCAGAGCGAGCTGGTGCAGGGTGGGAGTGTAGAGAGTAGCTAAGAGTGAGGGCAAGCTGGCTCTGACCAGGCGGTGATGGCCAGCAGGGCAGGGAGCAGGCGGGAGACCCGGAGGTCCTCATGGCCCTCTGAGAGCTGGCGGCCTCAGGGAGTGTGTGGGGGCTGAGCTGGAGTCTGGGCACCCGTGAAGGCAGAGTCTGAGAGAACAAGAGGTCGCGTGGACCAGCAGGGCTTTGGCCAGGGCACCGGAAGAATGAAGATGCTCACGGTTGAGAGACTGTGGGGTGGGGGAAAGATGACGGAGAAACCAGCAGTCTGTTTTGCACCTTAAAATTCTTTTATGGGGCCAACAGGTGGTGTGGTGGTTAGGGCGCTGGATGCCCACAGTTGACTGCAGTTCCAGTCCCGAACCCGGCTGCTTAGAACTCACGCCAGGCACGTGCGTGTGCCCCAAATCCTGAGAGGAGAACGGAGGGGAAAGGATTATGAGGTGGCCACCCCCCAAACCCCGGGGAGTGATTTCTCACTGTCTCTCTGTCTCTGTCTCTCTGGCAAGCACACAGGCCCTATAGCAAAAATCTCTCCAAACAAAAGTTTTTAGTGCTTTCGTGTCCTTCCACTAGAGAGAGAGGAAGGCACCGCGGAGGGTCTTTGCTCTGCCCGCTGCCCGATCTCAGCCTGCCGGACGTGAGCATGCGCCCCTGGCTGCGTGGGGAGGCCCCAGGAGACTGACCCAGGCCGGTCCCACCCGGCTCCCGGTGCTCCTGCGCCCCGCCTGGGCCCACCTCATACATGTAAGGAGCGTCTGAAGGTGCTGGGAGGGCTCAGCCTCCTCCGGGCCCACCCGGCCAGCTGCTTGGCCCTTGAAGGAGGGAGTTACATATGTGGCTGCTGTCTCGGTGCCTCAGGGTGCTGGAACGGAACACCTAGAGCTGAGAGGCTTAATGACAGAGATGACATTCCCATGATTTCCCACCTCAAAAAAAAAGGAATTATTTTATTTAACTTTATTTTAACCTGACCAGAGAGGGACAGAGTGAGAGAAAGAGAGAGGGAAAGAAAGAAAGCCACCACATCCGGGGCTTGAACCACAATCAGCCATGTGGGACTCCAGTGCCCTTAACCACCACGCCACCTGCTGGCCCTGTGAGGTACCTCCTTTCCAGCTTTCTAGTGTGGGAACCCCCATCAAGCCTCCTCAGGGTGTGAGGGACCAGACGCAGGGGCAAGTGTCCCTCCTGGGCCCACCTGCCCACCTGGAGTACACCCCGCAGGCGGGGTCACCTCACCCCAAACCTGTTCTTGGACTTGAGCTATCCTAGCGGCCAGGCTTGGCCCAGTGCCACGATGCTGCGCCCTGGACAGTTTCTTGGCTGGAGTGCCACTGGCCCTGGAGCCCCAGCCCGTTCAGTCAGGGCTTCTCGGGAGAAGGCAGCCTAAAGTCAAGAATATTAAACAGGAGCTGGGGGGCAGGGGTGGGCCTGTGTGAAGGGAACAGGTTCCGTTTGCCGAGCCTGAAGCCCCCAGGACCTCCCCCTTAATCAGGAAAACCTGCCACATTGCCCTGTGAGAGGCACCTGCACCTCCTGGGCACCAAGCCCCAGTGGCTGGGAGACGCAGTGTCAGCACAGACGCTCCGAGAGCAGTCAGTGTGCCCCGAGACCCATGCCAAGATCGAGGCGCTCACGGGAGCGAGCCTGCCCGAGGGCTGCCGGAAGATGGGGAGCCGAGGCTCAGAGGGCTGGCCTTTGTGGGTGGGCAAGGCCATAAGACACAATTGCGACAGAGGGTCCCAGCATCTGGGCCCCTCTGGATGCTCGTGTTGGGGACACGGACAGAAAGCCCCTCTCCAGCTCTGAATCTGCGCCTGCCTGGGCCTTTAGTTCTGCTGACGTGCCAGCTCTGCCTCAGCTGGCCGGCCTGAGCCCTGGAGATGGAGCAGGCTCTGCCGGGAACGACGAGGCACGCGAAGCCCCACTGCAACCCGGCTCCAAGACGGGCCTTGCCGCTCTGCAGGCACCGCTCAGGCCCCCCTCTTCCCTTCAGGGCACCGTGGCTTAAGCCACCACTCGTCCTTTGAAAAACTCCCAAGGAGGAATCACACACAGCACCGGCACCCAGCACTCACTGGGCCAGGCAGCGTGCCCCGGGAACAACCTCCTATGCCCTCACGGTGACACCGTGTGTGTGGGGGGGTGACTGCCCTCCGGTGACTGTGGGCACGGGAGGGGGGGAGGGCAGGGCCCTGCCGCACCCCAAGTAAGGAGTGGACTGGAGCCGAGGGTCAGGCAGCCCCAGGCACAGGTTGGTGACTTGGTGCCCTTAGACGCCCACACTGCCTTCTGTCGTGCTGCCACCTGGACGGCCCCCGAGAGAAAGGGCCCGGCAGTGAGCAGCAGTGGGGGCCCGGCGCTGCACTGGGGCACGGCTGGTGTGTGTGCCTGTGCACGTGCACACCCACACACGTGCATGTATCTGTGTGTGTGCAATCTCGCCCTTGCCTCCTGAGCCTGCTCCCCGCTGCATTCTTAGGGTCTAAGGGCGACTTGCCAGCAGATGGAGAGAAGCAGCCCAGCGCGTGCGTGTGTGTGCGTGCGTGTGCGTGTGCTAGCTGCCACAGGGACAAGGGGTCATGGGGCTGCTGAGGGACGCTGCGCAGACTTTCTCTGGGGACCAGAACCTGCAGGGAGCCCGCATGGAGAAGGGCTGACTCCCTGGCCTGCTTTTGCTCAGGCGTGACGTGGGCAGGTTTCTGCTGTGACCTGCAGGGCCTGCTCAGAGCTCTGCTCCTGGCCCAGGGACAGCCAGGGTGCAGGCAGGCCTGCCGAGCTCCCCACGTGTGCGTGGTCACCGTTGCCCTGGCAGCCTTCACACGTTTTATTAGGGTTGCCGCAGCCACCCAGGGGAGGGAACCCAAGGACCGGCTCGTGGGCAGTCTGTGCAGGAGGAGCTGTGCTCCGGGATGCGGGGAAATTAAAGGCAGGGTGTAACCGAGACATCATCGCTATGAAAGATGACTTCTCGAGGCCAGCGTCCAGATTTACTGGCCCAACTGTTACTGGGAATTGAGCAAAGGCATGAACACGAGACCTTGACGGGAGGCGCTGGTGCTGAGCTGCGCCCAGGACATAGATCTGCCTGAGCCCCGAGTGCCTCCCTCCGAGGTGGGTCTGCTCCTCCTCCAGCCAGCATCCTCCACGACCACCCCTCTGGTGGCCGTCTTGGAGGGCGTGGCCTGGGCCTTCATTTTCTCCAAGGCCAGCGTCCCTTCAAGGGCATAATGACCAGGCTGCAAGGTGGCTCCAGCAAGCAACGCCCACACGAGGCCAGGGAAAGTCACTCTGCGGAGGGCCCCACTCCGTGCCCGGCTGCCAGCAGCCCCATGGCAACAGCACGGGATGTGAATCCACAGGTCTCCACATGGAGATCCATTGCGTGTCGCACGTGCACGTGGGAAATACGCCACTCCTCTCACAGCCTCATAAATCCACAGGGTTGGCAATAGCTGGAAAGAGGTGGAGGATTACATGACGAGTTTGTTCAGAAAACTAGAAGGGGATCAGTAAGAAAGCTAGAGCTCAGAATTTGTCTGGAAGTGTATACGGGGAGTGGGCGCTGTCTCCTGTCTGTCTCGGGGGTGGGAACACCTAGAGTCAGCCACCTGCACCGTCACGCTAGCACTTCCCACAGGGTGAGAGGGCTCCATGCCCTGGCAAAGGCCGGCCTCTCCCGAAGCGTCCACCTGGACCTCAGCAACTGCTCCGAGGCTGGAGGCGGAAGGCTGGGCACACTTGTGGCCTGGCCAGGGGCTGTCTGGGGAGAGCTGCCTCACGGCAGGGTGCTGGGTGTTCTAAGGAGCCTGGGGTTCCTCCTTAGAGCTGTGGGCAGAAGGCACGGGCAGCTCCGTATGTCCTGTGACCTGGTACCTGGGGGTTTGCCAGGCTGGCTCTGAGACGTCTCCTACTCCAACTACCACACAGGGAAGTGTGTCCTTCACCCTCTGGGCCCACAGTGTGGCTGAGTGAGTTCTCGTCAAGCCGGGAAGCCTGAGACCCTGAGCAGAAGCCAAGACCTGTGCAGGCCAGCACCAGGGCCCTGGGCATTCCTACGACCGCCAGGCTGCTCATCGCTCTGGACCCCCCACTGCAGAGGGACCTCGGCTCAAGGAGTGAGTCGGGAAGGGCACAGGAGGCTGGGTCGCCAGGTGACAGAGAGCTGGCGGATGTGCGACGTCAGGGTCACAGACAGCGAGCGAGATCACCGATGGGCGATAGCTGGAGGGTGGGTGGTGACAATGACAAGTGGGTGATGGCACATAGATAGGCGGTGGGTGGGAGGCAATGAACGCTCTGTTCTAGAACTGGACGAGGAACCGCCAAGAGGCCCATGCACAGTGTAGGAGAGCTTCCCCTCAGGAAGCCCTGACCTCAGAGGGAGCCAGAACTCAGCTTCAGAAATGGCTTCGCTCTCTAGGGCGGACCGCTGGGTTTCTGGACAGCCCCTCCCCGCTGTGCACAGGATTCGGGACAAAGACACTGACCGCAGAAATGACATCGGGGCAGGACACGAGCTCACGAGGCGCGGCGGCGTGGGCGTCCGTGCGAGGCGTTGGCGGGTCCCCTGAGCACAGGCGCGAGTGTGCCCTCACATCAGAGCGCTGCTCAGAGGGAGACGCCCTTCCCTAGGAAAGGGACGCCCAGCACCTGCCTTCTGCTCATGCGGGAGAGACTGAGCAAGGGCCCATCGTGGCCCAGAGACAGAGCTCCAGGGCTCCCGAGGACAGGGCTAGACGTCCGTGCTGCAGTGGCACTTCAGTGCAGAGTGGCGGGGCCAGCTGGCCTTCGTCCTGGGGCTGTGCCAGGCCCCAGTGGCTTACGAAATGGCTCCAGGGCTGGACGTCCATGCTGCAGTGGCCTGTCCTTCGGGCCTACGGAGGTGGCTGCTCTGCCCCGTGGAGATCCCCAGTTGTTTCACTCCTGCCTTCTTGGCCCATCTTCCCCACAGGAAATCCACTTTCTGCCTGAACGACAGCGTCCTCTGCTCCGCTGAGTGTGCTGAGGCGGGCAGTCCTGTAGGGAGCGGGCCCGGAAGGCCTGGCCAGCACGTAGGGCTTCCCACAGGGGCAGCGGTCTCTGCAAAAGCATCTGGGTCATTCCGAGGGCCTCCAGGAAACAGGCTCTCTCTCTCCGGGAAGGAGGTGGCACGGGTCTTGCTGACCGTGGTTCCTGAGAAGAGGGGACTCTGGGCGTCCCAGCAAGCCCTCTGGACACACGAAGGCCTCAGCAGAGGGAGAGGCTGCCGCAGGGCCTTCCAACCCCAAAGCAAACACACTTGGGAAAAGCATGGGCTGCCCAGTCCCAGAGGACCAGCCACCGGCTTCACTGGGATCCAGAGAAGCAACCCTGGCCCATGCAGTGCCACTCCGTCTGCCCACTCAGGCACGCCGACTTGCCCAGGTCAACCTCCTCCACTGCAAGAACCTTCCTGGCAGCAGGAGCACCAAGTCCCCGGCCTGCAGTCAAAGCAGGCACGTGTCCCCACCAGCGGGGCCACGAGTGAGGCTAGGGGCCCTGAGTTAGTGTGGACAGGCCTGACCGTGGCACCTTGAGTAGCTTCCAGCCAGGACCATTCAAAGCCCCGAGGGAGGCGCCGGCAGAGCCCACGAGCAGCGGGTATACAGGTCCTGTCCCGCAGCAGCCGTGTCGGATGGCCACGCAACCTGGTTTGCACGTGGTCCACCTGGAGAAGGTGGCGCCCACACGATACATGCATGCACACGCTGTCGCGAGAAGAGACTCGGGTTCCTGCAGCCCGCAGTTCCAGGGAAATCCTTCAGGGGTGGTCCCGTGGGGCCAGCTCTGAGAACATGGCCAACGAGTCACACAGGATCCTCCTGGTCAGCTGAGTGGGCACCAAGTCCACCACCCTGTCTCTCTATGCGTGGGGGTGAGGAGCCAGGGCCCAAGCTGGGGCCACCATGGAAGCCCGTCCCGGGGAGTGGCTCTCTGCCCAGCGAGGCCTCCACCCAGCGGCTCAGGCTGCCCTTGCCCTCCTTGCATACGTGCCCGAGGGCCCTGCCCTGGCCACCGCTCGGAGGCACACAGCCTGCGGGTGGGGCTGCACGCTGAGGCTCCAGGGGTGCCGCTGAGGCTCTGGGGGTGCCGCTGCCCTTCGGCTCTCACCTAGCTTCGCTTTGGGATCTCAGCTCCTGATCAGGGTCTGGGCCCAGCAGGCTTGGCTGCCTGGAGACCCAGCTACAGGGGAAGCGGCGCCCAGGGGTTCATCCAGTCCCGCTAAGAGATGCCCCAACCCTGCCTGGCACACTGAACTCTCAAAGCTCCGCCCCCTCGTGGAGCCCACCACTACTGCCCCAGACCTCCTGGAGGGTTGTGCCAGCCTGGTCCCCCCTCAAAGTGTCACCAGCCACCAACGGCCTTGACAGGCCCTCCCCAACCACACAGGCCACCATGGACAGAGCTGGGGGCTGCGCCGATGGCCCTGGGAGCTCACTCCTCACCACCCGGATTCACCCAACAGGGCCTCAGGACCCCTGCCCTGCCCTCCTGCCCCCAAGTGGAGCCCAGGTTCCAGGGCCCCAAAGGACGGTGTCTCCGGCAGACCCTCCTCGGTTAAGGAGGACGAGTCCTCAGTGGCCATGGAGGCACCCCCCCACCCGGGAGCCCAGCGAGCCCCCAAGAAGCAGGGCCTGCTCGGGCGGGGAGGGCACGTCCTCTGAGCATGGGCGGGTGTGGCCAGTACCGCTCTCCGCTTGGGGCGTGGGAGGGGGCGGAGGGAGGGTGTCCGTGTGGACGGAGGACGGGCGGTCAGCACTGCTGTAGGACAGCCCCTCGTCGACGGGGGGCAGGGTCTCAGTCAAGGTGCTGCTGGCGAGCGGGGCTCCGGCTTCCTCCCGGACACGGGGCTCCGATCCCCACAGGCCCAGGGGCCCAGCTCTCGGCTGCGGAGGGGACCCTGGACTCAGGCGCCGCCTGAAGTGGATCCCCCCTGTGGATGGACTCGGGCCGGCACTGCGGGCCATCCCAGCACCCAGCAGAGGCCCATGGAGGCACAGACTCTCCTCAGGAACCAGCCCCTTCAGCTCTAGGGGCCTCCGAATGCAGGCATGGGGACAGGTGACAGTCCCTGGGGGAAGAGCTCTGGGGCAGGGATGCCATGGAAAGCACCGGGGTTGCTACG
>NW_006201951.1:1628997-1640910 GCF_000334495.1 Tupaia belangeri chinensis
GGAATGCCAAGGAGTCTGCCTCAGGGGACACCCACTAGCTGTTTCCTGTATTTGATCCCCAGATCTCACTATTGCTGGTTCCAGAAGCTTCCAGCCCCTCCCCAGGGCCCAGGAAGGGAAGAGGCACGTGGGCCTCCCCCTGGCTGTCAAGCTCACTCCCTGGGGCTGGCCCGGCACCAGCGCCAGGCTGTGACAGGCTGTCCTCACTGTCCTCGTCCCACACTTTGCAAGAGCACTCTGAGAGCTCTGACCCCAGCCTTGGGGAGGGGGTGGCCGGCGTACATGGGGCGCTTTGTTCTGGCTCCATGCCTCCTGACCCTGCCGCCTCCACAGGGGGGCTCTTCCCACTGTCCTCTGGCTTATGGCAGGTCACAGAACCACCACCCAGGGGCAGCCCACCCTGGGGGAGCCCGCAGGGTAACGGCAGGCCAGTGTCCTCCTGGGAGTGGCCTGCAGAGACCTCTCCGGGCCAGCCAAGGTCTGCGTCTGGGGTGTCATCAGCCTCCCAGCTGGACAGGGATGTGGAGCTCTCAGACAGCTGCACCAGGGTGGCGGTGGCTTTCTGAAACTCTCGGGGAGAAGGCCAGGCCAGGCCACTCGCAGTGCCTGTTACCGAGGTGTGGGGCAGGGCCTGAGCTTCTGGTGATCCTACATGGGTTCCGGGAGCAGTCTCAGGGCCCAGGTCCACAGGGAGAGCAGGCCTGGGCAGGGGGCTGCCCTGGCACTGGGCGGTGGGCGTCTCCTCCTCAGGGGCCACTGGAACTGCCAAGACAGTGCATTTGTGCTGGTCCAGCTGTGGTCAGGCCCCCTCCCACCCAGCACTAGAAAGAGCAGCACCCATACCCTGTGGATGGAACCAGAAAAACACCCCAACAGAGGAGTTGGAGGTGGCCATGACCTGGTGCGCCACCCTTGGATTCCAGCCCCACCCCGCCACTCCTGGCCTGGGGATGTCTCCAAGTCTCAGAGCCCAGCTGTTGTTCAAAGATGGGGCCCTTGGCCTCCAGACGGGGCTCCAGACAGGGGTCTACCTACAGCCACCCACCTCTCACTTAGCAGCCCTGGGACATGGGTGCGCGTGGGCAGGGTCCCCCAGCAGGGCAGTGGGAGGGGGAAGCCTGGCTCTGACTTAGCAACGGCCTCCGCTGACCCTTAAGTGGGACCTCCATGACCCCTGAGCAGCCTGGGCCCTGGAGGCTGCGGCGTTACCTGGAGAGGCAGCCAGACGGGCGTCTTCCAGCCCGGAGACGGGGTCTCCACATTCCTCCTCCTGCCACCAGGCCTCGCTCCTGCAAGCACATTGACGGAGCAGTCCTGGGGTGCCCCGAGGGGCTCTGGTCCTCCCCAGCTGCTTCCACAGGCTGCCAGGCAGTCCACGGGGCCAGGCCAGCGCCCCCACCCCAGTACTCTTCACACAGGCTGCCAGGCATCGGCTGTCATCTGGGTGACCGTCAGAGTGCAGGGCACAGGGCTCCTGGAGGCGTGTCTCTGGGCATTTGTCTCAGTCCCCACACGTGGGGACACCCCCGGAGTGTCCAGGGAGCACATGCCCTTGGAGAGGGCCTCTGCCGTGGGCTGACTGTCTGAGTGACACCTTGGCTTCCCAAAGTGACTCAGACTCAGGAAGGCATGATGTGGGGTGGTGCTTGGCCAGGCCAAAGCCAGATGCAGGGTCTCCCAGCAAGAGGACAGGGAGTGCCAGACCTGTGTCCACTCCTCAGGGCCCGGCCCCGCCCAGGTCCTGCAGCTCTAGGCAGCCTGGCCGCACCTCTGCTCCCCTGGCTGCCAGCTCTCTGTTGTGCGGGGCTTCCCCACAGGGCTCCCGGCAAAATCCAGCCCCAATTCTGGCCCCTCTGGGCTGGAGTTGCTTCCGACCTACCACACAGGCAGAGGAAAGAAAGATCAGGCAGCCCCTGCAGGGAGCGGTGGAGACCCCTCTCCCCTGACACCCCTCCCAGGGGCTCCAAAGGCCTGCCAACGCACTCGCCCTCCGCACACAGGCAGGCAGGCTTTCTTTGCCCAAGTCTTGGGCATCCATCCCACCCTCATAGCATGGGTAAGGCACCCTTGCAAAGGCCGCAGAGCAGGGCCCCACACGCAAGGCCATGGCCGACTCACGCTGGCTCCCCCGGGGCCACAAGGGTCCTCGCTGCACAGAGGGCGCCTGCTCCATCCCGGGAAGTTCTTTGTGAGGCGTTCCGCGGGAGCCCGGGGCTTCTCTGCTGAGGGGGGGCTGGGCTTAGCCCGAGGGTCTTCTGCAGAGCAAAGGGACTGTCAGCACAGGCGGGCACATGCAGGGCAGAGGGGTGGCCCCCAGGAACTCGGAAGCCACATAAAAAAACGTCTTAAAAGTCACACGGACCCAGCACTCCTTTGGGTGGCTTTTTTTTTTTTTTTTTTTTTTTGAGAGAGGTTTTTGCTATAGGGTGCATGCGCTTGCCAGAAAGACAGAGAGACAGAAAGCAAGAAATCACCCCCCCCCCGGGGGAATGGCCACACCACAGTCCCTTCTCCTCCATTCTCCTCTCGGGATCTTGGGCACGTACGCACATGCGCCCGGCGTGAGTTTTAAGCCACCAGGTCCAGGACGCGAACCACGGTCGATTACATGGGAGTCCAGTGACATAGTCATTACACTAACTGCTGGTCCTGAGTGGTTATTTTTTTAAAGAACTTTTTGCTATAGTGTGCGTATACTTGCCAGAGAGAAAAGTGAGAAACCACCCCCCAGGGGGGATGGCCACACCGTAATCCTCTCTCCTCCATTCTCTTCTCGGGACCCCACGTCTGGGACTCGAACTGTGGGCGGCCAGGTAGGAGTGCAGTGCCTTAACCACTACACCACCTGCTGGCCCCAGTGGCCATTTGCTCCTAAGATGACCCTGAGATGGGCAATTAGTGACACGTAGCCCTGGAAAAGTGCTTGGTGAGCAGTTGCTCCAGTGGGAGACCTTTCTGCATGTGGCAGGAAGCCAGGAAGCCCTGGCCCTCTGTGGTCTAGAGGCTGGGGGGCTATGCCGAGGAGCTGCCCCCAAGGTCACCCCCAGCCAGCTGTAAGGCCACCAGGTAGGGGCCACAGGCCAGTGGGGCCATAGTGGGGCCTGCCACGAACAGCCTATGGGCCCTTCCTGGTCTAAGATGAAAGCCCAGACATGTGGGGTCCCTGCTGGACAGCGGGCCACCGGATGGCTCTCCCACAGCTCTTCGTGAAGGCTACAGCAGTGGGGCCACACAGGAAGGGCCCTGGACTTCCCTGATGGCCATGATGTGGCACTACCCAGGGAGCCCCTGCGAGTGTGGCACCCTGAGCAGAGAGCAGCCACCACACAGACCAGGCAGGTCTCGGCGCTCACTGGCAGGCTCCTCGTTCACAGCCTTGGCTCGGGCTCCTGGCCTCAGGCTGCTCGTCAGCAGAGGGGTGAGAGCCCCGGTAGGAGCACAGGCAGCCATGCCAGCAGCGTGGGAGGTCAGGTGGAAGGAAGGCACAGGTGGCCGCAGAAGCCCAGGCCCAGCGGGTGGGAGTGCGGGGGTGGGCATGGAAGCCTGCCCCAGTCCCAGCTGCCCACCGGCACCTCCAGGCCCACCTGGGAAGCCCGCCCGGTGAGCGCTCCTCAGCAGGTCTAGCCTGTACCACCTGCACTGCCCTCGCTGCCTGCCAGGAGCTCAGGGTGCAGGCTCGAGAGGGTGAGGACTGCAGCAGGCCCCCGCCTATGCCCAGGGTGATTCCTGCACGGTGACAGGCCTGGCCCCGCGGCGGCTCCCTGTGTACCCCTGGCACCAGGGCTCCCCAGGCCCGTGAGCAAGGCCCACGCTACCTCACGTGCCAGTCAGGCCCTGGCTCCAGACCAAGCGGTGGAGAAGGAAGGTGTCCCTAGGCGCCAGGGCTCGCGTAGCTAGAGAGAACACTTCCTCAACGCTGGATTCCAAGTGGTTAGCAATTCCTCCAAGTGGGGCCAGCAGATGGCATAGTGGTCACGTCACTGGACTCCCACATGGTTGACCACAGTTTGAGTCCTGGACCCAGTGGCTTGAAATTCATGCTGGGCAAGGGTGTGTGTGCGTGCGTGCCCAAGATCCCAGGAAGAGAACAGAGGAGAAGGGATTGCAGTGTGGCCATCCCCCTGGAGGGTGATTTCTCACTTTCCCTCTCACTGTCTCTGTCTCTCTCTCCAGCGAGAACACAAGTCCTAAGGCAAAGACCTCTTGAAAAATAACAATCCCCTCCCAGGTAGAGGAAGTTGTGAGGAAATGACCAGAGACAGCAGAGTTTTAATTTCCCAAGGGCTGTGTCACTTCCTGTCAGAACTGGAGCTGGCCGACCTAGCCTGGAGGGGTCTGCGGCCAGGGCAGGGGTTGCTGGGACTTGTCGTCTTCAGTGTTCCTCACAGACCTCCCAGTCCTTGTCTGGCAGCTGGGCAGCGGCCATGGACAAGACCCCCTCGATGAGGGGCACGCTTCTGGTGGGTCCCCTCGGGGGAGGTACATAGGCCATTTTCAGGGGGCTTACCTGGGGACAGCTCCTTCATCTCCAGTGGCCTAAGCTGTGCTGCGGGGCTGCACCCCTCTGCATCCTCAGAGAGCCCCCCAGACTCGGGGAAAAGGCTATGCAGCATAGGGACCACCTGGGGAGGACATCAGGGCAGGGTTGACCTGGAGACGCCTGGCACTCCGTGAATGAAGGACACACTGGCACCCAGGCTCCCCCTGAGACGAAGATGCAGATTTGCAGACCAGGGCCCAGGAAGGCAGTGCGGGATGAAAAGGGCTTCCCGAGCCTCTGCTTACCGGGAAGGCCGGGGCCCGCGGATGTCTGACATCCTCGACTCTCTCACTCCCGCAGGGAAGGCCCAGCACAGGGGCACAAGGCTGCTTCCTGGGCTCTGAAAGACACGCGGCTGCGAGGGCTCCCCAGACCCAGAGAGGAAGACGGCTCTGGGTTGTGGCCCCCACTGCTCTGTGCCTCCCCCAACCCCCGTCACACTACCTCCCGTGTCCCCTGCCCCCACTCCCAGCCGAAAGTCGACCTGCCCCTGCCCCCCCATGCTATTCACCCCCCCTCCCATCTGCTCATGCCAGTTCCTGGAGGCTGGAGGCTCCCCACACTTCCGGGGTTCCCAGCTGCTCCCTGGGGTCACAGCGAGGCCCAGAGGAGCCGAGAGGGCAGGCCCTGGGGTGCCTGCGAGCTGCCCACTCCCCACACTGTCCTGCTGAGGGGGTTTCACTAAACCACATCCCTGTGCTGAGACTGGGACCAAGAGCGCCTTGGGGGCCACCCAGGTAGAATGGTGGCCCTGGGAGAGACACCCGAAGCTGCAGTGCTGTGGCTGGCGCCTGCTGGGGACGGGGCCTTTGCAGGCACAGTTAATTTTGGGATGGGGTCCAGCGTGGTGGTTACATCGCTGGACTCCTACGTGGTTGACTGTGGTTCAATTCCCAGACCCAGTGACTTGAAACTCATGCCATGCCCAAGATCCCAGGAGGAGAATGGAGAAGGGACTGTGGCATGACCATCCTCACTGAGGGGTGTGTGGTGTGTGTGATTTCTCACTTTCCCTCTCACTGTCTCTGTCTCTCTTTCTAGCAAGTGCATGAACCTTATGGGATGAACCTCTTTAAAAAGAGAGAGGGGTGGGAACCAGCAGTTAGTGTAATGGCTATGTCGCTGGACTCCCATGTAGTTGACTGCGGTTCGCGTCCCGGACCTGGTGGCTTAAAACTCACACCAGGTGCGTCTGCGTGCGTGCCCAAGATCCCAAGAGGAGAATGGAGGAGAGGGGATTGCGGTGTGACCATCCCCCTGGGGGGTGATTTCTCGCTTTCTGTCTCTATGTCTCTCTCTGTCTGTCTGGCGAGCGCACGCGCCCGGTTAAGGCACTGGACGCCCACTTGGTCAACTGCAGTTCAAGTCCCAGGCCTGGCAGCTTGAAGCTCATGCCAGGTGCATGTGTATGCATGCCCAGAATTCCAGGAGAAGGATAAGGAGACGGGCTCGGCTCTGAACGGGAAAGTAGGACAGAGCAGGCCCGGCCTGACCCTCCCTCCACCCTGGGTCAGGCATGGCCCGCAAGGTGGTGGTGTTTTTGCAGGCCTGCCTGGAACCGCCCACAGTCGGGGCCTGTGCTTGGTGGTGACCGGCCAGCTCTGAGCAGCCACCTGCTGTCAAGAGCGGGGGCCTGTCAGGTGGCTTCCCAGATGGTGTCCCTTGCTCTATGACTTGGGAAGGTCAGCTGAGTGTGCACAGGCAGCTCTCCTGTGTGAGCCTACGTGGGCGCTGCACCTGGCTACAGAGCAGGGAGGCCTCAGGCACCTGCTCACACACGCGTGCAAGTCTGTCTGACCCGAAGCCCGATGCCGCCGCAGGTTTCCTGGCGTCTGCTGTGGGCCTGGCACAGCCGCTGCCCTGCACGGTTACCTTGGCTACTGCTCTCCAGCAGCTGGCCCCGGGCATCAGGTGTGTCCTCTCTCAGTGCTGGCCCCTGGGGCTGTAAGTGACTGTCTGTCTCTGGAGCTGCCAGTGGGGCTGCCGCAGGCTGCTGCTCGGTTGAAAGGCTGCAAGGCAGGGTGGAGTGGATGGCCGCCCCTCCCAGGGAGCCAGCCCTGAGCACAACGCTGGGTGAGCCCTGTCCCCGTAACCTCATGGCACAGCCAGGGGCAGCTGTGGACAGGGGCCAAGAGCAGATGGGGCCCTGCCCCTTGCAAATGGGCAGCTTCCCATCAGAGCCTGCTGCCCCAGGGGGTCCTGTGCCGTGGGGTAGGGTGACATCCTGCCGGTGCAGCGCTGTCTGTCTGTCTCTGCGAGGAGATGCCCGGCCACTCTGAGCAGCACTGTGTGGGCACACGCTGGGCCCTACCTGGAGCCCCTGGCGGCTTGCTGCAGCTCAGGCAGGGCCAGGCTCTGAGCATGCCCGCTGTAGCCTCCTGACCCCTCTGCCAGGGTAGGAAGCAGGTACCCCGTTACAGCCCAAGGCCACGCCAGGGAAGGCCACCAGGTCGCCTGCAGGCTCAGGGCATGGCGGGTGCCAGGCCAGGCCCGCTCTGGAGCACCCCACCGCTCTCAGGTGCCCGCCTGGGCCCGGCTGCTGCCCTTTCTCTCCAGGCACTTGGCACTGAACAGTTTGCTGCCCCACCCCAGGGCAAGCCCGAGGGCCTCCCTCCCACTTTCACACTCAGAGGGTATCAGCAGGAGGTACTGGCTCAGAGGGTGACCCTGAGAGCCTGGAAACCAGTGCCCGGGACCCCTGGACAGGGACACTGAGAGGCTAGACCCAGTTTTCTCGCTGTCCACACCAGTGTGTCCCCAGTCAGGGTCCTGACAGCGACAGCACTTGCAGGACACAGCGAGAGGGCTGTCCCTCCGAGCTGGGCTGAGGGAGGACAGGAAGCACTGCGAGGTTCTCAAAGGCCTAGTCATCCCTCTCCCCAGGGAGAGGTGGACAAAATATGCCCTCTCTGGGCAGGACAGGACGCAGCAGACAGGCCACACCTGGGGAGGGGCTCCACAGGAGCAGCCTCGCCACACCTGCTTTCTCCATTTCTAACTCGACCGTGACGACACATGCTAAGAAAACCAAGGGGCGTCCTGGTCCCAGGAGGAGGCCCGACCTCGCCCTCGGGGCCCGGGCTGTCAACCATGCAGAAGGGCCCCTGCCCACCCCCATTCCTATCTGTGAACTCTGGGGTCCTGCAGCCTTCGCAAAGATTCTGTGACCAGCCACTGGCAGCCACGTGGGTCTGTCCAAGGGGGAGCTGAGGGGGAAGCTGCCACTGGCAAAGAGACCCACCACGGGGAAGGCTCTGGGTGAGTGGCAGGGAGCGAGGGCTGCTCCTGGGTGCCATGCGGGGCCTCTCTTGTATCCACACCACACCCTAGGCTGCAACTTGGTGTGTGTGTGTGGGGTCCTTGTTGCCTGTAGCCCTGGGGGATATGAGGGGAGAGGGGCGGGGGGAGAGACAGCTTCCGAGCCCGAGAGGGCAGGAAGCTCCTCCTGGTGGGGAGAGCAGCTGTGCCCCCCGCCCCCTGCAGGTTGGTGTCAGAGCACTGCCTTCAGCCCCCCTGCTCCACATACCACCTGGGCACAGCCCCAGGGTCCCTGGCTATTAGCCAGGGCCAAGGCCCGCAGACGCACGGCCAGCACAGAGAGACCAGGCTGCCACTGCTGGAGTTCGGCCCTCATGCGCCGGAACTGGCCCGTGCCCTGCTGCTCCCAGCCGGTCACCCACCTGCTGCGACCCCCACGGCCCACAGCAGCCCAGCGGGGCTGACACCCTGCCCCCATCTAACAAAGAAAGAAAGGCTCAAGAGAGGGTGGCCCTCCAGCCACACCCCTGCCTGCCTCAGAGCTGCTCCCAGGGGGCCAGGGCCCACACTCCCATTGGGCCAGGTGGGCAGGGGCCAGGCTCCCCTCGGCGACCTCAGTGCTCCCCAGCCTCCTGGCCAGGCCCTAGAGCAGAGTCGGGCAGCAGCAAATGGCCAGGAAGGACTCGGCGGGGCCAGCGCAGGGCAGGGCCGCCCAGGGCAGGGCCAGGATGAGCGACTCACTGTGTGATTGCGGGGCGTCTCGGGGGGTGATGGCCAGGGCTGCTGCCGGGCCTGCGTGTGGCCAGGGGGCACAGGGAGTCCTGCGCCCGCCCCTGTTGCTGCTGGCTTGTCTCAGAGCCTGCGTCCCGGGTGGCCTTGACTGCGGGGCTGGAGCTCTGTGACGGACAACACAGGGCAGCCTGGTGAGGCCTCCTTGGACCCGGCTCCTCTCCCACGTGGTAGCAGCCCCCAGGGCGCCCGTGGCACCACAGACTCAGGCTCCCATGAGCAGGTGCCAGGCTGACATGGATCCTCCCACCCCTGGTGGAGCCCCGCACCCTCATGGCAGGCACAAGCAGGCTGAGTTGGAGAGTCTGTGCCCAGGGCTGGACAGAGCTCTGTGGCTGGGCAGCCAAAGGTCCCCTCTCCTGCAGGCCGGCCTGGCGCAGGTGCTTCGAGAATCCAGTTCATGTCCCTGTCCCCTCTCTCAAGCAGATGTGCATCCCCAGTGAGAGGGGCTGCTCAGGTGGTGTGGGCACCTGGAATAGTTCCCTGCCCCGGGGAGGGAGCAGGCACCTTCTCCAAGGACACAGTGGTGCTCAGCCTCCCCAGGAGCCCCTTCCTGCCTCCGCCCTGGCTCTCCCACTGTCTCTGCTGGACAGAGCCCAGGGCCCCTCCCCTCTAGCCTGACAGGGCTCCTCCCCTCTGGGCTCCACACTTCTTTCCAAGGCCTTTCTTCCTGCCCCTCAGCCTGGAGCCCTTCCAGGACCACCGCAAGTCTGGCTCCTCCGCACCCCCCAGTGGCTGACCCCCACCCTCCATTGGCACGGCCAGCCCGTCCCTCTTACTCAGGGTCACCACAGGCAGCCCAGCCCACCTGCCGCAGCCCCTCCCTCAGGCACGTCTGCGAGGAGAGGGGGTCCTTCTGCCACGGGGACAGCTTCCTGTCCAGGTGTGCGGCCAGGTGGACGCTCCGCAGGGCTCGGAGCTCCCTCTGTACCAGCAGGGAGGTGTGAACGTCAGCACGACCCCGGCCCAGCGCCCGCTCACGCGGGGGAGGCCGACCACAGGAAAGGACCATCTGGGGCACCCTGGCCCGCACTGCACGGGCCTGCCTCTCCCACGTCTCCCTGCTCAGCCAAGGGGTCCCGCGGCTCCCCAGGGCAGGGCCGTCGCAGTGGCCACCTAGTTGCTGTGTGATAACTAGACCCCTTTCCAGAAGGGCCTCGCACTTAGCTGGCCAGGCTGTTCCCTGTATCCGGCTGTCACCTGCATTTTTCTGTCTCCATGCCTGGGACGGCGCTGTGGCCTGGGTCTCCGGGCAGCGCACGCCCACCGTCCTGTTCCCAGTGCACCAGGGCACCAGGGCACCAGGGCGTGAGCCTGATTATCTACCCCAGGTGCCAACACTTGCCCCTGCCCATGGCGGGCTGACCCTAGTGCACCTGTCTCCCCACAGGAGGACCTGGGGGCCCCTCCCTCCGGCCCCCAGGTCCTATCCACCCCTCAGCCTGAAGGCTGACCCTATAGCACCTGTCTCCCCATAGGAGGACCTGGAGGCCCCTCGCTCTGGCCCCCAGGTCCTATCCACCCCTCAGCCTGATGGCCCAGACCTGAGTAGCCACCTCCACAGTGCGTCACTGCCTGATCTCCCCACGGTCCACTTCCTCCTGGCCCCGGCAATGACACTGGCCCGAGGGCAGAGCGACCACTGAGGGAGACACCCCAGTCCCTGTAGCCAGGCCTGGTGAGGACCGTCTGCCCTCGTGGTCACTCGGTCCCTGTGCACATGCAGATCACGGCCCGCCTGACTCCGCCATAGGGAAGGCTCCGAGCAGTGGTGACTGTGCACATCTGCCCTGGCCCCCCGGCCCTGCAGACCACCCGCCACTGCCATCCTGCTCTGATGAGGAGTGGCCCCGACAGACCAAGCTGCTTGACCAAAGCCACGTCGGGCAGGGCTGGGCCCGGCCTGGAGCCAGGGCTGCGGGCGTGCTCTGTCCTGCTGCAGACATGCCCTGCAGCGCTGGGACCCACCAGCCCTGGTGCCAGGGAAGCCGAGGTTCCCCCTGTGTCGTGCCCATCCCACCCAGTGGGTCTGGGCTGGCCTCACCTGCTCCTTCTCCAGCTCGCTGAGGGCTCGCTGCCGCTTCTCCGCCAGGGCGGCCAGTGCCGCTTTGTCCCCCCGGCTGCCTAGACACCTAGGGGAGGAGCGAGACCCCATGAGTCCACGCAGGCGGCTGTGTAGACGAAGACCCTCCAGCACAGGGCAGTGCCTGGGAGAAGGCAGCTCCAGCCCCAGCCAGCACTCCTCCCAGTCCCTCAGACACTGCTGCATCTAAGAGATGACGTCTGGTGGCAGGCAGCCTCCTAGCCCGGAGACCCAGCCTGGTCAGGGGTCCTCTGGGGAGAAGGTGGGGTGCCCACCCCACGGCCATCGGGGGACACAGTGCCACAGCCTGGCACCCCGTAAACCACCAGTGGGGGTCTTGACTGAAATAATCTTCCTGCCGGCCACTCTGCACTGTCAAGAGGCTTCCAGATCCCACTTTTAAGAATTTTCCTTCAGGACACAATCTCTCTGGATGTTCATTAATAATGAGAAGTGGGGCCGGCAGGTGGTGTAGTGGTTAAGGTGCTGGACTCCCATATGGTCAACGGCGGTTCAAGTCCTGGATCTAGTGGCTTGAAATACACGGTGCATGCATGTGTGTGGCCAAAATCCTGAGAGGAGAACAGGGAAGACAGGACCGCAAAAATGGCCATGAGGGATGGTTATTCTTCGCTTTCTGTCTCTCTGTCTCCCCAGCGAGCTCATGCTCCCTATAGCAAAAATCCCTCTTAAAAATATACATATGTATGTATATATATAAGCAAATAATGACTAGAGGTTGGAAGCGGTGAAAGGCCAGCCGTCGGGCACAGGCTGCGGGAGCTACAGCACTCCCGCGGCACCTGTGCTTTGTGGCGGTTGCTAGCGACAGTCCAGAACAGGGCGCACGACAGCCTGTCGCTAAGCAGCCAGCGAGACACACGCGCAAAGGCCATCCGAGAGCGGTGGGGCACGGGCGTTCACTGCGTCTGTAACGTTTGAGGTTCCTCACTGGCTTTCCGAACCTGTCACTGTTCCGGATCCGTCCCCTTGTTCCCCTTAACCCCGCCGAGCAGTGTGGGCGTGGCCTGGGTGTGGCGGGGCCGGGCTTGGGCCGGGCCTGGGCGGGGCCGGGGCCGCGCGTGCGCTCACCCTCGCTGATGCTCCAGCCAGGCCAGCTCGGCGCGAGTCTTCTCCTCGAGGGCCATCTCGCGCAGGCGCAGCAGCGCGGCCTGGTGCTGTGCGCGCAGCTCCTCCTCCCGCACACTCTGTTCCAACACCTGGGCAGTGATGCGGCTTGAGG
>NW_006201951.1:1641243-1652701 GCF_000334495.1 Tupaia belangeri chinensis
GGTCTAGTGGCTCCGGGCTCGGCGCGCTGGGTCCTTGCTGGGCTCCACTGGGCGGGCAGACCGACCCGGCAGCGTCACTGCCGAGTTTCTTGGCCTCTCCCGGGACCCGCTTTGTTTGGCAAGAACACAACCTGACCCTGGGAAGGAAGCAGCCGCCTTCGGGAAGCCCTCTGGGACTGCCTGCCCCACTCATCCCTCGCCCAGTCTGCCCCAAACAATGTGCTTGTTTATTGTCTGCTAGAGGATTCTAGAGAGGCCAGGCCAGGCTTGGTGGGGCTGAAAGGTGCAGCCTGGGTGGGGCCACCCTGTGGGAGCACCCTATTGCCATGGCCACACTCGCTGTCACCTGGGGCGGCAGGACCAGGCTCAGGTAGCTGTCAGCTAGAAGGGTGGGTTCATGATGGCGGGGATACCCTCCCCAGCCTAGCCCTGCAGTGGGGACCTGGGTGCAGGCTCTAGGGTCCGATGTCCACTGTGAGTGGTGCCAGGCTGGAGCCCACGCTGCCCTCCCCCCGAGGCCCTCTCTGTACCTGGTGTGCGGGGCTGTCTGGACGGTGGAGCCTGGCCAGGAGCAGCTCTGAGGATAAAATAGCCATGGTGGGCTCGTGGAGAGGGTGGGGCGACTCGTGTCCCGAAGGAGGGCCTCACTGGGAAGCGGGTGCCTCTTTCCTCCCTTCACACCAGAGCAGCACAAGGGACCGCGTCTGACGTCACACTCTGGTGTGTGACTGCACAGCTCCGGATCAGGCCCAAAGCAGGGGGGCCAGCCCAGCTGTGCCCCAGAGAGACCGAGGCCCAGAGGGGGTGGCCACTCACCATCCAGCCCCAACGCATGGGAGACAGCCGAGCCCAGGTCCCACGGCTGACCTGTCCGCTGGGGGTGAGGGAGGAGGCCTGCAGCTCGGGCCAGCTCCGAGCAGGGGCAGCTCCAGAGAGGTCTCTGTCCATGGCCAAACCCGAAAGGGCGTGTTTCTCATAGTACATGAAAAACTGCATGGATTCCAATTCTTTTACACCAAAATGCTCTCGTATCTTAATTTCGTTTTTGCACGAACCTTTTGGAGTGCTCTCATCTATCAATCTGTGTGTACGTGTGTGTGCACACATGTGTACATACATTCACACACATGAAAGAAGTTTCTGGACACCACAGGAGGCAACGTAGCCTGCCAGGCTCTGACAGACGGAGACAGAAGAGGCGCGTCCTCCAGTCCCCGCAGCTGACTGAGGGGTTTCCAGCGGCAGCGCGGCGAGGGGAACTGAGCAGAGCCTGCCGTCCCTCCCGGTAGAGGAGGTAGAGCCAAGAGTCCAAGGAGACCACGGCTGGAGGTGGCAGACAGAGCGTCAGGAGAAGCTCAGAGGTCAGCCAGGTGTTCCCCTGACCTTTTGGTCAAGGCTGGATTGATGAAGCTTCCAGGTGCTGTAGAACACTCTGGAAGGACCACAGGAAGCCCTGCTTCTGCCTGTGGCCTGGCTGGAAGAGCGCACAACCTGCCAGTCACAGCGCGGCGTATACAGAAGGCCTTGGCCTAGCCTGGGCCGAGACTGATGTGGGTCCATCCAACGGGTTATGAAAGAAAGACCCAGAACAATCATGTTCTGCCCGCTAACTGAATCCCAGGACAAGTTGAGAGCGTGCATAGGATATAAGAACACCTGGCACCCAGCGTCCAGCAGGCATGCAACGAAGCGTCATACCAAGGACACTGCTCCGGCAAGGCCCAGACGTGGCCACCGTGTGACCCAAGAATCCTGAAGGGCTGGCAGCCAGGGGCCAGTACAGGCTCGAATCCCCTGATCAACCTGCAAACGCCAGCATGGGGTCACTGGGATCCCCAGGCCCCTCTCTCCCATTTAAAAAAAAAAAAAAAATTCACAAAAAAAGATTAAACCTGATCTAGTTTTTTTTTTTTTTTTGGAGAGGTTTTCGCTATAGGGCACATGCACTCACCAGACAGAGAGAGACATAGAGACAGAAAGCGAGAAATCACCCCCCAGGGGGATGGTCACACCACAATCCCTTCTCCTCCATTCTCCTCTCGGGATCTTGGGCACGCATGCACACACGCCCGGCGTGAGTTTTAAGCCACTGGGTCCGGGACACGAACCACGGTCGGCTATGTGGGAATCCAGCGACATAGCCATTACGCTAACTGCTGGTTCCCAACCTGATCTAGTTTTGACATAGGTATTAGAATTAGCGGGGAAAGGTTTTTAAACTGTATCCATATGTTTAAAAAGTTGAGTAGGGGGACCACCAGATGGCATAATGGTTATATCGCTGGACTCCCACATAGTTGATCGTGGTTTGAGTCCCAGACCTGGCGGCTTTAAACTCGCACCAGGCACATGTGCTTATGTGTCCAAGATCCTGAGAGGAGGATGGAGAAGGGATTGAAGCATGGCCATCCTCCCTGGGAGGTGATTTCTTGCTTCCTTCTGTCTTTCTCTGTGTGTCTCTCTGGAGAGCACACATGCCCTATAGCAAAAAATCTCTTGAAAAGAAAAAAAAAGTTAAGTAGGGGACCGGCAGATGGTTTAGCAGTTACGTTGCCAGATTTCCACATGGCTGACCACAGTTCAAGTCCTGGACTCAGTGGTTTAAAAATCACACTGGGTGCGTGTGCATGTATGCTCAAGATCCCTGGAGAATGGAGGAGATGGGACTGTGGCATGGCCATCTCCTGTGTAGTCAACCGTGATTCTAGTCCTGGACCCGGTGGCCTGAACTCACACCGGACACGTGGGCGTGCGCGTGCCCAAGATCCCAAGAGGAGAATGGAGAAGGGATTGCGGCGTGACCATCCCCCCTGAGGGGTGATATCTCGCCCAGGGGTAAACACGCGCTGGGAGCCAGCCTGGTTTGACTAAGTAAGCTGGACCCCACATGGCTGAACGTGTGTTAGAGTCCCAGACCTAGTGGCTTGGAAACACTAAGCACATGTGTGTGCATGCCCAAAACCCTAAAAGGAGGACTAGGAGGAGCAGAAGGGATTGCAGTGCGGCCATGCCCCTGTGGGTGCTTTCTCTTCTTGTCTAACTCTGGCAGCACAGGCTCCCTCTAGCAAAAATTTTTTTAAAAGAAGGAAAGAAAAATCAAAAACACTGGATAGAATTAATGGTAGATTAAGTGCTGGAGAAGAAGAAGATGAATGAAGTTGAAGACATAACAATAAACTGTCCAAAAGGAAATGGAATAGAAAAGGAATTTTTAAAGAGCTTCTGCAGCTTACAACTTAAGCAGCCTAAGATACGGGTAATTGAAGTCTAAAAGACAGGAGACAGAGGCAGAGAGAAGGATTTGAGGACCTGCTGGTGGCATGGTGGTTAAAGCAGCTGGGTCCCACATGGCCACCTGCATGGTTCAAGTCCAGGGCTGGCAGCTTGAAGAGCATGCCAAGCCATGTGCATATGTGGCCAGAGCCCCGAAGGAGAGGGGACGGAGGGGACTGCAGTGTGGCGGTCCCCACCGGGTGCTTTCTCACTGCTCACTCGCGCTCTCTCTGGCATGTGCATGTGCCTTCTAGAAAACTGAAGAAATAGTCACTGGAATTTCCCCAAATTTGAAGAAAATGCTAAGACCACAAGTCCCAGGATCTCAATAAACCCTGCGTACGAGAAACAAAGAAAAACAGCATCAAAGTGTAACGCATCGGAGCAGGAACGGTCTTAAAAGCAGCCCAAGAAGTCACAGCTACAAACAGAGGGACCAGGGTCAGGGCGCCGCAGGCATCTTCCTGGGGGCATGGAGGTGGCGGGCGATGTCTGCCCCACTGCGAGGTGCTGGGCACCCACAGTCCTCCAGCTGGCAACAAATACATCAAAAGCCAGGATGAAACAAAGATGCGCTTAGACGTACAGAAGCCACAAGCGTTTGTCACCAGCAGACACACCCTACCAGAACCGTGCCAGGAGCCCTTCGGGCAAGAAGGCGGCGACGGCGGCTTGAAAGCCAGACCTATGGAGCGAAGTGCAGCAGGGACGGTAAAGTGGCAGCTGCAGGGAGACAGGCGACATGGGATCTGAGAGCCGGCTCTAAGCGCAACCCGGCGTGCACATCGGAGTGTGAGATGTGAGGGAGAGCACAGCGCAGAGCGAGGGAGAAGGGCGGAGCCCTCAGCCCTGCTGTGGGTGGTGGGCCCAAGGCCACGGGGGTTGGGGGTGGGGGGCTGTGGACGCCATTACAGGTCCTTAGACTGCCACTAAAGTAACAGCCGTAACTTATAAGCTGACGAAGGAAAAAAGTGGAATTATAGAAATATTGCTTAATCCAAAAGAGGCAGCAAAAGTTGAAAAAGTAGGAGCAGGTGGGACGAGAGGAGACAGGACGATGGCGGAGCCGGGGGAGCCCGCCAGCCTGCACGTGCACCTGGACGGGAGGGCCGGGCCTGAGGCAGAGGTTGCCAGGCGGGGCGTTTTCTCACAGCAAGACCAGCTATATCCAGACCAAAAATGCCACGAGAGACCAAGACAAGCACATTGGCAGCTAAGAACAAGGGAAGGCACTGGCAGGGGGCAGGGGCGAGGAGAGCGCAGGTGCCGGCAGGGGGCAGGGGCGGGGAGAGCGCGGGCGCTGCAGCCGGGAGCAGGGGCGCTGCCAGCCGAGGAGGGCTGTTCCGAGTGTTGTGGAGCAGCCGTCCGTCTACACCGGATCGTGCCTGTGCCTCCCAGCAGAGCGAGACTCGGAGAACGGGGCAAGCCCACAGCCATGGGTGCGTTTCCACATGCCTTGTGCTGACGCGTGGGTGCCCACCAGGGTGGAGGGTGTGAACACCCAGTGTGGCCGGTGCCATTCCCAGACCTCCTCCCAAGAGTGCAGCACATTGTCAAGAGCCTGGCACGTCCCCCTCACAGACCGCACTTGGGCTCCAGTCAGTCGGCACAATTAGAGTCAGGCAGACGTCGTGACCACAGTGAGGTTAAACAGGTGCCAGGCCTCACGGTGAGTGACCGGGGGGTGTCCCTGCTCACTGTGACCAGCTCTGGGAGGGCCATGAGCCCTTCCTTCAGCCCCTGCCCCGCCATCCACGCACCTGCACACACCTGCAGCCCCTGCCTCGCCATCCACACACCTGCCCCTGCCTCGCCCTCCACCCCCCCCCCCCCCGCCCACCCAACCCCCTCCCCCTGCCCCGCCATCCCCCCGTGCGCACCTGCAGCCCCTGCGCCACCACCCACTCACCTGTGTGCAGCACAGCCCCTGCCCCCCATCCATGTCTGTGCACACCTGCAGCCCCTGCCCTACCTTCCATGCACATGTGCACAGGCCTTACCCACCCACATGCATCCCAGGAAGGGGAGTCTGGGTTGGGCACCTGAGGGGCCAGCACTGACAGGCCAGGGGAAAAGCTGCCCAGGAAGGGAGAGGGCGTGTCAGCAGCCTGGAGGGAGGCCAAGGTGGGCTGCATGGGAGACGGTGTGGCCATGAGGCAGGCAGCTGGGAGTGGGGCCCCTGTGTCCCAGGGCAGGGCCCACAGCAGCATGTGCTGGGCTCTGGGGCCAGGGCTGGACTGCCGCCTTGGCCTCGGCTCTTCGGGAGCTGGTTCTCCTCGAGTCTGACCCAGGCCTTCCTGCTGCAGCCCTGACTCACCTCCGTGTGGCTCGTGTGGGTGAAGATGGCCCAGGTGTCCAGGCCCTATGAGGCAGGGGCCAGTGCTGCCCAGCAGCCAGTCGCACGGCTCTGGTGTCTGACAGACTTGGCTTCGAAGCCCAGCCCTGGCCCTACCGCTGGCCTTAGTGAGGGCTCCTGCTCTCTGGGCTTGTCTTGCTGGCCGTTACCCCACCGGGGCTCCTGCTGGCCCAAGGCAGTTGAGGTGACTCACCTTCAGAGGCCAGCTTGCCGGCCCGATCCTCTGGTCCTTCCTCGGGGTCCTGGGAGGCCACAGCAGTGTCTCTGGCTGTCGATAAGTCTGGTCTGTGGGCGAGAAAACACCCTAGAGCCACCCAGTGCCAGGAGACCCTGCCCTCACTAGGCGGGAAGCTGACCCAGTTGTGGCCTCACCTGGGATTGGCTGTCGTCAGCTCTGGGTCCCCACAGATCTGCAGCTGCTCTGGCTTCGAAGTCACCTCTGGCCTGGCCTGAGCTGAGTGTCCCTCCATCAACTGCTGTGAGAACAAGGGGGTGGACGAGGCCGCTCCTTACCCCCGGGCCTTGAGTGTCCCCAGAGGAGCCCAAGGTTGGGCAGGTGTCCCTCGTGAGGGGCCTCCCGGGGCCGAGGAGCCTGAGATGTGGAAGTTCTGTCCTGCCGTGGCCACCACAGCCCAGCTGGCACGATACCAGAAGCCAGGGTGCCGTGGGAAGCAAGAGCGTGCGGCTGGAGGGTGGCAATGGAGGGGAGAGGGGTTTGCAGGCCAGGCGTGTCTGTACCAGGGCCCCGGGTGGCCGTACTGCTCGCACACGCACACGCACTCCCTGCGGTTCCATTACTCTCCTGCCGATGCCTCCCCAAGTGTGCTTGAATGGACATCCCGCCAGCAGCCCGGAGGCACATCGCAGGCCACGATCGCAGCCACGAACCTGGCACCAGCGCCACAAGGGGGCCCCGCCCCAGGCCTGGGTGCCATTGTTCCTTTCACAGGGACCCTGGTGCGCCTGTCCAGCAAGGACTGCCTGCCCGATGGGGTAAATGCCTTGGCACAAGGCGGCCAGGCAGCAGGCCGGGAGACCTGCTGGGAACGTGGCATTACATATCCTCAGGCCACACGCTCGGGCCTCTGCAGGGAGCCCTCTGCTCAGGGGTCAGTGAGCCCTGAGGCACAAATGGCCACCCGTGAGCAGCTCTGGTCCCTGCTGGGAGCCCCTGGAGCAGGTGCCCCAGGACGCGAGTGGCCAAGCCTGTCCCTGCTCTACGAAGTCCTAGTTTGTGCTGATCGCGGTGGTACCAAACCGCCCGACGTGCTGGGCCCGCGCTCACAGTCGGTCCACGCTGCCTGGGCCTGACCAAGGCTGTCATGGAGCCACCACCAGTGTGGAAGGGCCGTGGACAGGGAGGGCGTGCTCATGAGAGCCCAGGGAGCAGCCCAGCTGACCTGCAGTCGGCGTTTGAAGACCAGCGTGTCCAAGGCCACCTGCGTCTCCCAGACCTCCAGCTCCGCCCGGTGCCGCAGGAGGGCCAGTGCCGGTGCCTCCACCTGCCGGCCCGGCTGCAGCAAGAACCCGTACTTCAGGGCTCGGCCGGCCAGCTGCCATGGCCCGAGAGAAGGCTGCTCCGCTGAGCCCAGGCCTCCTCGGAAGACCACCCCGCTGGGCCCACCCCTGGCAGGCCCCACTGCCTTGCTCACCCTGCCTGGGCTTCCCCCGGGCCCACGAAGGCCGGCGCCCTGGGTCAGTCTAGCAGCCCCCCACCTCTACACATCGCCCCTTCTTGCCAGGGCTGCCCCACTTCCACATTCGACAGCTCCGTGCCCTGGGGTCTTGCTCCCAAACAGAAGGGCCCTAAAGGGATGGTGGCCATCGGCCTGATGTCGTGGGTGGGGCGTACCGTCGGCGACTCAAGAGACAGGGACTCCTGCTGGGTGTCGGTGAGGTGCCCACTACCCCGCTCTTCGGGACAGGGCCTGCCAGGCTCCTCTGGACCTGTGGGGCCATGGAGAGAAGCAGCTGAGCGGCCACAGTCTCAGTTCTGTGGGAGGACGAGGCCACCCTCGGCCTACAAGGACCTGAGGCCAGGGGCCAGGAGCGCAGGAGAGCCGAGACGGGCTGCGGTCACATGGAGGACAGGGCTGCAGTGTCACCTTGTCTGCCAACAGGTCTGACCCTTGGCATGACTCTGCTGGGACCAGTGGCCCGAGTTTAGGGAGATGGCAGAAGCCAGGCCCACGGGCTCCCCCACCAGGCAGGCGGGGTCTGTGTTGGCCGTCGGGCATTTGCTGGGTGCCGCACACAGGTGACTGCCAGGTGGAGCCTCCGTGCAGACAGAGCTCCCTGCTTCCTGGTGGGAAGACCCAGGGGTGGTTGAGTTCACGTCCAGTGGGTGCAGCTGCCGGGGTTGCTAATGGGGACAACCATGTAGGGTGCAGTCACGTCACAGACAGTCACGTGCCCGATCCCACGAGGAGGGACACCTCGGCCTCCCCTGGGACCATGGAGCCCTGAGGGCAGAGCATGGCTCCTCCTTCCTGGGGGTTTCTGAGGGAGCCACCTCCAACTCTGTGCCAACGCTCCCGGCCTGCAGAGCCCGCCACAGGGCGGTCCAGAGCAGGAGGGGCGGTCAGTAGTCCCTTTCCTTGCCCACCTCCCGCCTGCCGTCGGCCTGGTCTGGGTGAAACCTGGCAGGGAGCCCCTTGGGGATGGCCGGCTCACTCCAGGGCTCGGCCCCTGGTCTGTGGTGCACAAGCTCCTGGTCATCACTGGCCAGTGTGCAGTGGGGGCTCTGGCCAGATCCCTGCTCTAACTGCCAGGGCACAGCTCCGAGGGCCAGGGCATGGCTCCAAGGGCCAGGGCACGGCTCCAACGGCCAGGGCACGGCCCCGACGGCCAGGGCACTGCTCCAACGGCCAGGAGAATAGCAGGGCCGGCCCTCCCCGGCAGAGCGGTCCAGCCTCTCACAGCTAAGCTGGGGACAATAGTGAAGCCAGTGGCTAGTTGTCTCCATGGTCAGAAGAAAAGCCAATGCTTAAGGAGCAGGTGTGACCCAATGCGGCCGCCTCTCCTGTGCTGAACGCCAGGGCGGCCCTCAGCCAGGGGGACGTGAAGACAGCTCTAGGATTCTTGGCTTTGGTTTGACTGTTCTGGGCTGAAATTCTTTTCCAAGGAGAAGAAAATCCTGTTTTGATTTTGTTGTATGGCCCTTGAGAAACTGAAGCCAGGCCCAGGAGCCAAGAGCCCAAGGTCCCCCCAGCCACGCAGCCAGAGGAGGGGGAGCTCCTGGCTGTCTCTGGCCACATCAGCACCCCTGGTGAGTCACTGGGAGACAGCGGAGCCCTGGGTGCTCTGATCCAGTTCAGGGGGAGCTGGATGGCGGGCAGGGCCCTGGAACCCCGGAGACAACCGGAGCCCCCGTGAGTGGAGGACGGCACACCTCGCTCTCTGCTCCTGCTCCTCCAATGCCGACTGGTGAGGAGCCCCAAGAATCCGACTCCATCTGCCACCCCACATGCCTGGCAGCTGCGAGACTCACTGAGACAGTTCCACAAACATGCAGCAGAGGCGGTGCTAGTGGCCAGCACATACGGGCTGCCCACGAGCTGTCCCCATGGGCTGGGACCCCAGAGCAAAGCCAGCCCAGTGCCCTGGCCTCGGCGCCAGCCCAGGCTCTGTCGCCTGGCGGCGCGGCGGCTGGCAGCCACACCTGCTCTTAGATTGTGCGCTGCAGTCTGAAGGAATGACGCGTGAGATTTGCCTCTGCGGTCACATGGGCCACGTGCAGCTGGTGCTGCTGCAGTGGGCAGCCTGGAGCCCAGGATGTCACCCGCTTCGCAAACCTGCCACCCAGCCTTGTGCCCACGTCTGAGTCTGGGAAGTCCCTCCAGACGGCCCTGGTCCGCGTATCTGTCTTTATTACTTGCCAGAGAGAGACAGCCGGGGGAGTGGAACCCCACAGTGGGGTGTGGTCAGCCACGACCCTCTTCCCCCATCTCTTCATCTCACGGAGATGTGGGGCACGCACTCACACAAGTCCAGCACGATTTTCAAGCCACTGGGGCCAGGATTCAAACTGAGATGGGCCATATGGGATCTGGCTACCTCAACCATGGGCCAGCCCACGGTGCTGAAGTCTAGAAAGTGCTTTTGGACAGAGCTGCCTGCAGTGGTAGGAGCTGAGGCAGGTGGACTCCTGCTGCCTGTCCCGGTAGGCCTGCAGCAGCTTCTGCCAGGAGTGGAAATGAGGGTGCGGACAGAGGCCCACTCCCTTCTGAGCTGTAGGCCGGAGCCTGCCCCGACCCTCCCCCCCTCCCCCCCGGTTCTAGAAGCTCCTGCGGTGGGGCTCCCCTCCATCCTCACGCAGTGGCTGACCTGCTTGGCCAGCCTGGAAGGATAGTCTGCAGACCCAGGCAGGGGTGCGCAGAGCCCTGGTCCAGCACCCCTAGGCAGCTTGCTGCCCGTCTGTCTGTGCACCCTGCCCTGGGCAGAGGACAGATGAGCCCTGGCTAGAACCTGAGCCCCAAAGCCTGCGAGGGTACTGAACTGACACAGTGCCAGGCTAAGAGGCAGGACCTGTAAGAGGTGTGGGGCCAGCAGGCAGCACCTTGCGAATGGATTGACGGCGGTATCACAGGACAGGGTCCTTAGGCAAGGGCCAGTGCGGCCCTGTCTCCGCCTCTCACCCTCTGCCTTCTGCTATAGGGGAAATGGCAAGGAGGCATTGTACGACGGTGGCCCTAACCTCAGAACACTCAGCCAACACGAGTCTGTGTGTTACAAGTGTCCGGGTGCAGGGGTTCTATTCCAGCTGCCCCCGACAGCCTGAGGGCCTCCCTGAACCCACGGTGGCGGGAAAGTACCCACGGTGTGGCTGCTGCTGCCGGGGAGACATCCCGAGGCCTGGCCAGCTCCCTGGGCCCCAGACCTCCTGGGGCCTCCGGCGGTGAGTACCCACGGCCCCTCCAAGCACCAGGAATGAGAACACAGCAGTAGCCAAAGAAAAGGCAGGCACCCGGTGACAGGGCCTGGGGAGTTGCAAGGGGCTGGCCCTCCCGGCGTGACAAGAGCACAGAGCACACAGCGCTCCTAAAGCCTCCGAGGAACTTTAATCCGGATGTGCAGACGCCTCCACAAGGGTTCCTCTGCCCTCAGAGTGAGCTCGCTCTCTACACAGTGGACAGGGTCCCGAGCAGGCCTCCCGGCCAGCCAGCCCAGGGCCTGCCCACAGGCTCGCCCTTACCGCAGGTCTGGGTGCTCCAGGGCGCTGCCATGCCTGCCCCTCCAGACAGCAGCACCTCCTCTCCCTGCTGGGGGCCGCAGGTGGGGTCCAGTATGGCTGGGACCCCGCGGGAGCTGGGAGACACAGAAGCACATGTGTGAGCAGAGGCGGCCCCTGGGTGGGCAGCAGATGGGGGCCTAGTGGGTGAGAGTACCCTGCTGGGCAGGAATCTGGGTCCCTGTGGCCTCACAGACGGGACACTGAAATTCCCTAGGTCGGGCCCGTGCCTAGTGGTTAAGAAAGCAAGATCCCACGTGGGCAGCCATGCTTCTGGTCTGGCCCCAGCGGCTTGCAAAACACTCCAGGCCCGTGTGCGTGCGTGCCCCAGATGGCAGCACGGCGGAGCAATGGAGAGGGATGGCACCGTGACCACGCCCAGTTGAAGCTCTTGACCCTCCCCTTTCTCGGAGCGCTCACCTGCTCTTTGGCAGTTGGAAACAGGCCTCATGCGCCTGCCTGAGCCCCTTCTCAACAGCTAGAGAGGTCTGCAGAAACCAGCTGCCCCTCACGCTGCCCGTACCTCCCCAGCTCAGTCCCGCCAACGGAGCTTAGGGGGCAGGGTGGAATGAGGGAGACCGAACGCCAAACCCACCATC
>NW_006201951.1:1653148-1656672 GCF_000334495.1 Tupaia belangeri chinensis
AGAGGGCGGAGAAGGTGGGCGGGGGGGAGAGCTGAGCCGCGTGGGCACCGCCCACTTCTAGCTGGGCACACATTGCACCCCACTTCCTAGGCTCAGGGTGACTATGCTCGAGGTCACCAGCTCTGTGACAGAGCTGGGATTGAGCCCAAGCCCCTCGGCTGCTCTGACACGCCTCATGGAGCAGTGCATGTCAGAACCCTCTGCCCAGACACAGGGGCACCTCAGACTGGGCAGCATCCTTGGGGTCACACGCACTGGCCACCCTGCTCTCTCTGTTAACAAATGGGGCATCTTGCCTCAAATGGACCTTGCGCCCGGGACCACCAAGCCGAGGTAGGTAGTGTGACATGGTCCCTGCCATCTGGGGACCGAGCGGATGCACGGGAGCTCCTGGTAGCCTCTGGCTGCACCCTGACGCTAAGAAAGGTGAGTGCCGAAACAGTGCCTGGCCTCCTTCTGAGAACTCCTGCCCTGGCTTTCCAGCCTTGGCTCTGAGTTTTCAAGCCTGGGTCCTGGGCTGTCTGGACAGGGCTGGTCGGGCCAGGCTGGGGTCTGCTGCCTCGGGTGCTTCAGCCGAGGACAGGGTAGCAGGGGCCCAGCGGCCTGAGGGCCTCCCCAAGAATAGGGTTGGAGGGACACTTTCTGACTAGTGCAGGGCACCTCTTGGGAGAGGGCCCCAGACACCGCCAGCAATCCTGGGAGGGTCCCCTGAAGCCGCAGCTGCTGCAGAGCTCGGGCTCAGCGAGGGAGCAATGGGCGAGTGTAGGGGGCCTGGCACACGCGTCTAGGTAGGTCTCCAAGCTGAGCCCCCCGCGAACAAAGCCTCTCGGTGCCGAGCTGTGGCCTGGGGATTATGGAGGACCCGTGGGGGCTGGAGCCGGGCTGGTGGTTCTCCAAGATGCCTGGGCCCACCGCAGGTCCAGCGTCTGGGGGGGGTGGACTGCAAATGCACCCGTGTGACATGACCCCAGAGAAGGCCCCGGCCTACTCTGGGGACCTGAGAACTCAGACCAGGGCCTCAGGGCCTGGGTGGACAGAGGACCTCCGGAGGCGGCTCCCCACCAGCCAGTGAGCCTGCAGCCCGCGGGACATGCTCACGGCACTGCGGCCAGGGCCGTGGCTCACCTCCCCGTACAGGTACCGAGGGCGCGAAGGGCAGCCGCCTTCCTCTGCAGCCTCTTCTGCTCCAAACTTTCCTCCTCCAGGAAGCCTTTGGGAAAGGGGCGTCAGGCTTCATTCCCCAAGGCCACAGCAGGGCTGGCAGGGGAGGGAAGCAGGACTGTGTCGCAGGGTGTCATGGCCGTGGGTGGCATGAGTCTGCGAGCCCTGTGGGCCGGGGTCAGGTAGCAGGTGCGCGGCACAGAGGCAGCCTCACTGCCCTGCAGCTGGAGGGCGAGGACACGTGCTGGCCACATCCCGTGCAGGAGAGCCAGCGTGCTCACCCTCGCTGCATGGAAAAGCCGCACTATTGCTCTCGGACCCCCTTTTCTGAAGAGGAAATGAGAGACAGAGAGAAACCGGGTCCCGTTGTTCTTAGCCCAGGGCCCCCTTGACCTCCCAGTGGGACCGGGTCACCTGCAGCCTGGGCGCCAGCCCTACCTGGGGCCCTCAGGCTCTCACTCTTTTGCCGCTCCCAGCGGAGGCTGCTGGACGGTAGCTCATCGTTCAGGAAGTAGGAGGGGAAGAGGCGGGGCCTGGCCTTCATGCCCACCCAGGCCTGGGGTACCCCTGGGCCCCCACTGGGCACCAAGGCTGTGGGGCAAGATGGCGCTGTGAGCGGGCGCCTGGCAGGCACAGTGCTGGGGCGCGCGGGCGGCAAGTCCAAGTCCAGGTCCCCAGCAGCGGCCGGCGCCACAGACCCGTGCAGCTGGGCGGTCAGCCTGTCGATCCGCTGCTGGAGGGCGTGGGCCGTGCTCTCCAGCGCCTGCAGCAGGGCCTGCTTGTGCTGCAGCTGCAGTGGGCCGGACATGCCGAGGAGCTCGGCCTCCCGGGGGTCCAGGTAGATGCACAGCGCCTGGGGCGGGGGGCTCGGGGAGGAAGTGGCAGGCAGCAGGGGGCGCCCGTCCCAGCCGTCTTGGGGACCGCCCGTCTCTGGGGTCTCCAGCGTCCTGGCATTGTTCCGGGCTCTGTTCAAACACAGGCAGAAGCTGTATGGGGAGACACGCACAGGCTCAGTCCCGGCTCAGCCACGCCCAGCAGTGTGTGACACACGTGTGACACGCAGGAACAGGGATGAGCATGGCCATGGCATCTGTGACAGACCTGGAGTCTGCTCAAAGGGGCCCAGGATGTGACCAACGACCACACACAGCTGTTAAGAAGGGCAGGGAACAAGCGTGGCTGAGGGTGTGGGGACATCGGAGCCCGGAGCACCGCCAGCGCGCCGTGACCAGGAGCGGTGTGTGGGCTGCAGGCTCCTCAGGGCTGAGGGGCATCACCACCTCCGGGTCTAGCCCCCGGGAAGGAGGGCATGACAGGAGAGCCCCTGTGCACCCATGTCCGCAGCAGTGCTGATCCCTCACACGGCGGTAAAGCACAGCTCAAGAGGACGGGATCCCACGTGGCAACTGAGGTTCCAACCCCTGTCTCGGTCAGCGTGAAACCTGCCAGCCACATGCTCAAATGTCCAGGATCCGGGGGGCTAGAGACGGGAGGGAGGGGACCATGGCGTGTCCGGGCCCTGTGCAAGGTGCTCTCCTCCCGCTCCCAGTCTCCCCTGTGCACACGCATGCTCTGCTGAATAAAGGAAGAGAGGAGACGACCCTGTCTACCTGCACACGGTGGCTGAGCGAGAGTCAGTGCTGCTCAGCTTCAAACAGGAAGGAATTCCGACATGTGCCACAGCGTGGACAAGCCTAGGACATGGTGCTGAGTAAAAGAAGCCAGCCATAGCACCAGCAGATGGTGTAATGGTTGCATTGCTGGCCTCTCACAGACTCAACCATGGTTCAAGCCCCAGATTCGGCAGCCTAAAACTCATGCCAGGAACGTGTGTTTGCATGCCCCAAATCCCAAGAGTGGAATGGAGGGGAAAGGATTGTGGTGTGGCCATTCCCTCAGGGGTGATTTCTCATTCTGTTTCTCTGTCTCTCTGGCAAGCGTACATGCCCTGGAGCAAAAGACTCTGAAAAAAAAGAAAGAAGCCAGCCACAACACGGCAAAACACACAAAGGACACAGGAAGCTAGATGGGACGCCACTCAGTCCCCGGGCCAACCCTGCACAGTGGGGACAGCTCCCGCCCCCGTAATCGGAGCTACTCGGGAGGCAGGGGTGGGGCCGTCGGTCATGATGTTTCTCTCCTCATCTCTCATAAAGGAAAAAGAAGACAAATATTGTAGGAGCCCATTCCTCTAGGGTCCCCAGAGTATTCAGATCCACAGAGACAGACAGAATTGGGGGTGCCAGGGAGGCACATGTGATGGGACAGGGCTTGGAGTGGAGGGGTGGGTTCTGGAGGTGCTGGCATGATGGCTGCAGGGTGGTACCATCGGCTCAGTGCCAATGAGCCTGCACCTGACATAG
>NW_006201951.1:1656761-1657917 GCF_000334495.1 Tupaia belangeri chinensis
CCCATGTCCGCAGCAGTGCTGATCCCTCACACGGCGGTAAAGCACAGCTCAAGAGGACGGGATCCCACGTGGCAACTGAGGTTCCAACCCCTGTCTCGGTCAGCGTGAAACCTGCCAGCCACATGCTCAAATGTCCAGGATCCGGGGGGCTAGAGACGGGAGGGAGGGGACCATGGCGTGTCCGGGCCCTGTGCAAGGTGCTCTCCTCCCGCTCCCAGTCTCCCCTGTGCACACGCATGCTCTGCTGAATAAAGGAAGAGAGGAGACGACCCTGTCTACCTGCACACGGTGGCTGAGCGAGAGTCAGTGCTGCTCAGCTTCAAACAGGAAGGAATTCCGACATGTGCCACAGCGTGGACAAGCCTAGGACATGGTGCTGAGTAAAAGAAGCCAGCCATAGCACCAGCAGATGGTGTAATGGTTGCATTGCTGGCCTCTCACAGACTCAACCATGGTTCAAGCCCCAGATTCGGCAGCCTAAAACTCATGCCAGGAACGTGTGTTTGCATGCCCCAAATCCCAAGAGTGGAATGGAGGGGAAAGGATTGTGGTGTGGCCATTCCCTCAGGGGTGATTTCTCATTCTGTTTCTCTGTCTCTCTGGCAAGCGTACATGCCCTGGAGCAAAAGACTCTGAAAAAAAAGAAAGAAGCCAGCCACAACACGGCAAAACACACAAAGGACACAGGAAGCTAGATGGGACGCCACTCAGTCCCCGGGCCAACCCTGCACAGTGGGGACAGCTCCCGCCCCCGTAATCGGAGCTACTCGGGAGGCAGGGGTGGGGCCGTCGGTCATGATGTTTCTCTCCTCATCTCTCATAAAGGAAAAAGAAGACAAATATTGTAGGAGCCCATTCCTCTGGGGTCCCCAGAGTATTCAGATCCACAGAGACAGACAGAATTGGGGGTGCCAGGGAGGCACATGTGATGGGACAGGGCTTGGAGTGGAGGGGTGGGTTCTGGAGGTGCTGGCATGATGGCTGCAGGGTGGCACCATTGGCTCAGTGCCAATGAGCCTGCACCTGACATAGTTAGGGTGGCCAGTTTTATGATCTATCATCTATCTATCATCTATCTATCTATCATCTATCTATCTATCATCTATCTATCTATCACCTATCTATCTATCATCTATCATCTATCTATCTATCTATC
>NW_006201951.1:1657989-1665836 GCF_000334495.1 Tupaia belangeri chinensis
ATCTATCATCTATCTATCATCTATCATCTATCTATCTACCTATCTATATCTATCTATCATCTATCTATCATCTATCATCTATCTATATCTATCTATCATCTATTTATCTACCTATCTATATCTATCTATCTACCTATCTATATCTATCTATCTATTGTCTATCTATCATCTATCTATTTATCTATCATCTATCATCTATCATCTATCATCTATCTATCATCTATCATCTATCTATCTATCTATCATCTATGTATTTTTTAAGAGAGATTTTTGCTATAGGAGGGCACATACACTCTCTGGAGAGACAAGACAGAGAGAGAAAGTGAGAAATCACCCCCAGGGAGAATGGCCATACCATAGTCCCTTCTCCTCCATTCTCCTCCTGGGATTTTGGGCACACACATATGACATACACCTGTAGTGAGTTTCAAGCCACTGGGTCCAGGACTCAAACTGCGGTCAGCATTGTAAGTTCAGTGTTCTAATGACTTCACCACCTGCCAGCCCCTGATGTGTGTATTTTAAGTACAACATTTTTATTGAAAAAAGAAAGAAAGAAGAAAGAAAAAGAAAGAAAGGAAGGAAGGAAGGAAGGAAGAAGAAAGGAAGAAAGAGAAAGGGCGGGCCATTCAGTAGTGTGGTGGTTAAGGTGGCTGGGTCCCATGTGGCTGACTTCAACTTCAAGTCCTACGTCTGGCAGCTTGAAAACATGCTGGGTGCGTGCGTCTGCATCCCAGATCCCGAAAGGAAGGGGAGGGGGGGAAGGGGTTGTAGTGCGGCCATCTTCCCTGAGGGCTCCCTCATCTCCTTCCCCATCTCTGTCTCTCTGGTGAGCACTCTGGGGACTTAACAAAAGGAAGACAAGGTCACAGTGCGGGGAGAGGTGGGGCCCCAGCCCCAGCAACCGGGACAGGGACAGGGACAGGCCTTGCCAGCACCAAATCCCACTCGAGGCAGGGCGTGTGGGACTCGCCAGCCAACTGCACACGTAGGCCCTGCCCCTGCTCGCGGGTCCACAGACACGGGGCCTGCTGCGCTGCAGACCCAGCTCTGGGCGGTGGCCCAGGAACCTGCTTCCAAGACACAAGGAACCAGAGGAGGCCAGAGAGGGCCTCCAGGAGGCATGTGCATCCCCTCTGGGGGCTGCAGGATGAGGGGATGGGAGGTGGGTGCCATCCCTGACCCCGCTGTCAAAGGCCCACCCAGGGCGGAGTCGCCGTGGGGATGCCTGGACTGGAGGCTGCCCTGTCTCTTGCCGGCTCCTCCCCACCCCACCAGCCTGCACAACTGTGTGCAGGGCACATGGCATGCAACCAGGCCAGCGTGTGGACCTGTGGTGCCCTTCCCAGTGACGGCAAGGCTGGAACAGCAAGTCTCCGGGGACCCACACTCAGCACCCCCCAGGGAGAGTGGGGGAAGTTCTCTGGACCCCTTGAGTTCAAGATGGCACCCGGGGAAGGGGCCTTCTGGAAACCCGCCCCGACGCAACAACAAATTCAGCACCAAAACCAAACCAAACCAAAACCAAACCAAACCAAAACCAAACCAAACCAAAACCAAACCAAAGACGGAAGACGAGAACCAGAACACCTACGTGGGCCAGCGAGGGAATGCCAGCTGTGCCGCTGCCGTGGGAACAGCGGGGACACTCCTCCAACACCCACAGGGCATGCTGCCATGGGGCCTGGCCGTTTCCTGCCTGCTGGTTCCCAGGACGACAGTCCTGAAAGCGGCGTTCAAACGGGCACGCACACCCAGGCTCACAGAGCCGAGTCACATGGCCGGGGTGGGGAGGGGCGGGGGGCATCGAGGAGCCACCGAGGTCTGTCCACACGGGATGCAGAGCGGCCATGACAGGAACGACACGGGGGAACCCGAGGACACGGCACTCCGAGAGGAGCCAGGCCCATTGCCTGCGGCCCCAGGTACTGGGAGGCGGGGCGCAGGCAAGTCCAGGGGGCGGGTGTGGGCAGCTGCTCCAAGGTCAGGGTCTCTGTGGGCACCTGGTGTCTGGGCCAGCAGGGCCGGGAGTTGTGCAGCTCTGTGACCGCACTAAAAGCTGCCAGCCATGTGCTTCCGAGTGACAGACCCAAGTTCCAGTGAGTGCGGCGGTGCAGGCTAGCACGGAGCTGGGCAGCGTGGGAGGGTGCCAGCGGCCTGCCCTGGGGGCCGTGCGGCCAAGGCGGGCCCTCGCACACAGTACGCCTGCACCCACTCACCCACCTGCCTGGGACCTCCTGGTCCCCCAGCACCGTGCCAGATGTCACCTTGCTCCACGCGGGCACTGGCGCTGCCAGGCTCTCAGGGGCTTCTGGGCCCTGAAGCAGAAGGAGGTGTGTTCAGAGCCACCTGGACCAAGCCCCCAGGACTCACCTCTCAGCCTCAGGGCCACACGGGGGATCAGGGGGCCTCTGCTTCAGAGGCTGTGGCAGAGGCAGGGCCCTCCAGAGCCGGCTGCACCCAGCTAGGCAGGTGTCCAGGGCCCCCAGCCCACCCCACAGAGGGGAAAAGGTGCCCTATGTCTGAACCCTGCCCTCCTAGGCCTCCCCGAGAGGAGACTCCTGCAGACACAAGTCCTGGGAGGCCCGGGGTGGCCGAACTGAGCACCCGCCCCCCAGGCACATACCCCCAGCTGCGCAGAACTGGGGACGAACGTCACGATGCCAGGGCTGGTCTGGGAGACCACAGGGCCGGCTCTGCTCAGGGCGGCCTCCTTCTGCTTCCTGTAGATTTCCTGCAGCCTCTGGTTTCTCCGCTCCAGGGTCCGTGCGGCCGTGGCTTTGTCTTCCTGGGCCTGCCGCCGTCGTGCCAGCGCCTTCTGACGCATGAAGTCCCTCAAGGACTCGGAGCTGTAGGGATGGCCCAGGGAGCCCCGGGGTCTTGGGCAGGGCGGGGGCGGTCGCACATCCTTCTTCCCCAGGGGGCTCTGCAGAAAGCTCTGGCTGGGCCTCAGCCCCGTGAGCTTGGCTCCAGAAGACGGGGGGACGGCGCCACTGCCCTTTCCCAGGGTGCTGGCCCTCTGTGCCAAGGCGGTGTGCCGGGCAAGAGAAGGGACAGCTTCCCGAGAGCTCCATGGTCGGGGGGCAGGGGATTCCCAGCCTTCACTAGCCCCCGAGGCCCTTGGTAGACAGGCCTGCCCAGGCAAGGCACTCCAGGGCTGCCAGGAAAAGGAACCCAGCTTCCCAGGGGGGCTCCCCAGTCTCTGGAAGGAGGGGTCCTCTTTGTGACCCACCCAGGCCCTCTGAGGACCAGCCTGTGCAGCTAAAGCACTGCAGGGCCGCTGAGAGAAGGGGCCCAACTTCTCAGGGGCGCTCCCAGGTCTCTGAAAGGAGAAGTCCTGTCCTTGGGCTGCCCATGCCCTCCGTGAACAGGAGGGCTGCCCGACCGATGCACTCCAGGGCTTCTGGGAGAAGTGGCCCAACCTCGTTGGGGGGTTTCCAGGTCTCTGGAAGGAGGGGTGCTGATTGAGGCCCACCCAAGCCCTCCGTGGACAGGATTCCCACTCGGCCAAGGTGCTCCAGGGCCGGGGGGCGTGGAAGCTCCTGGCTCTCTCCAAAGGAGGCCTGCCCTTCATTGCGGTCCAAGGACTCTTCAAAAGGGAGCCCCGCATGTCCGGAGCGCTCCGGGGACCCTGCCGCCTCTGCCCTGCCGGGTCTCGAGGGCACGGCTTCGTGTGCCTGCATTCCCGCACACCCTTGGGTCCCTGGGCTAGCTCCAGCCCGGCCTGGACCTGCTGGCGGAGGTCTCGCAGGATAGCCATGGCCGTTTGCATTGTCGCTGGCCGATCGCGGGAAGCCACGCTGGGTGCATCCTCAGACATCTGCTGGCCACTGTGGGCAGAGGCAAGCCTGGGCGAGCAGGTTTGGACAGGTGGGCGCTCAGTGGCTGTAACTTTCTTGCCGTCTCCTGCGAAGACACACAGGGTGCAGCCCCCGGAGGAGAGGCCATAGGCCTGGATGTGCAGGAAGGGCAGGTGCCATGCCTCGGGACCAGGACCGTGCCTGGGCACCCCTGGACTGGCGAAAGCTGAGCACAGTGGAGTGCAGACAAGTTGGCCGAGGGGCCCCTGCCACTCCCGATCTTCCACCCGGAAGCCTAGGTGGGGTGCCTCTCGGGATGGAAACCCTCTCCTTGGGCCTTTAGAAATAACCACGCTCCAGAGTCCCCTCTCTGGGTGGTTTGCAGAGTGATGGGCTGGGGCCTCTTCCAGGCTCTGAGCCCAGGCAGCTCTCCTGCCCCTGCATGCATCGGGAATCCGAGGGGAGCGTGGCAGACACACATACCTGAGTCTGTGGTGGGAGCCTTGCTCTGAGGCCTGCAGAGGCCAGGGGGTGGCCCAAGCAGTGACCTCACCAGAGCCTGTCCTTTTCTCCAGGCATAGACGCCAACCAACTCGGAATCTGGAACAGAGAGACGCAGCCACGGTGCCATAGCCCCTGAGCGCTGACCCTGGGGAGGCTTGCTGGCTCCCCGCAGCCCGGGAGGCCGGGATGGGGCTGAGTCTGCGGCCCGAGTCCAGTTCTCTCGGGCAAAGCCAGACCCTCAGCCCTAGGCAGCGTGGGCCAGGGCTGAGTCCCAGGGCAACCGCAGACGGGTGACCTGTAACTTCCCTGACCCCCGGCGTCCGCCTCAGTAATACCAGGTGATGATACCGCCCCCACAGCGCCTGCTGTCGGCGATGGCCAGATGGGCGTCCTCGCTGCGCACCCGGGGTCCTCTCCCCAGGGACGAGAGGCCACCATAGCTGGGCACACGCACTGAGCCCAGGAAACGGATCTGTCTATAAGCCGACAAGTAGCAGCAGGGAAGGGCTGAGCGAGACTCCCAGGCCGGCAGGACGGGGTGTCGGATGCCGTGGAAGTAAATGGCCACCATATCCCGGCGCAGACAGCGCGCCTCGGTAAGTCACTGATGAACACCGTCTGTCAGAGCGACTTCATCACCGCCGTCTGCCTCACCACCTTGTCACAAGCCCACCCTTGGGGCCCACAGGCAAAGCGGCGGCCAGTCTTTGCCTGGCGTGTGCTCTGTCACGCTGCGCGCTCATGTTCCTCCTGGTCTGCCAGCTCGCAGGCCAGGACCACAGCTGCCGCGTGCAGCCTTCCATGTGCTCCCCGGGGGTGGGCAGCCCAGGGCAGCACCGTGTAGCCCGGGTCCAGACCCCCACACCACCTCTGCCAAGACTTGCTCTTAGCCCACAGAGAGGAAATTTCTGCCGAATGAGGGACCATCCAGAGACCGGACCACTGCGAGCCAGAGACCTCCCCAGCACCCCTAGACATGGCACCCTCCCGGAGCTGCCCCGACCCTTGCTGGTCAGCTGTGGGCCTGAAGCTCCTCTCGGGGTGGGGGGGGACAGGGCCAGCAGAGTCACACCCTCTGGCCACATGGCCAAGGTCAGCGTGTCCTCCCTAGGACAGGCCTCCATGGCCACGACCTGAGGTCACAGAGAGCTGAGGTGGCCTCGGGACAGGTCTGTCCTCACCAGCTGTGGTATGGGCAGCGACCTGACTGCTCTGCAGGTGGCACTTACCCGGCCACGCCCCCAGGCCAGAGCCGCAACAGTGGCCAGACCTTGCAGGAGCTGGGCTGGGAGGGGTCGAGATTCCACTGCTCAGGAAGGACTCAGCCAGAGCAGGACTGGGGGGACCTGGGCGGCCCCCCACCCAGAACTGGCATGTTCCCATGGGCCAGGCCTGGGAGCCATGGGGAGGGGCTGCCTGTCAGCCAGCTACTCTCAGCCCTGCAGCCCCCCAGCCCTGGTCCGCCCACCATTAGTCCACCAGAGGGGTCTCGGTCGATAAACGGGTCCTGATGGGCACATTTTTTTCTCCAACTGAACAGTTTAATGGCAATTAATTTTTTTACGAGAGGATTTTTAATCTGTGAAAATGGATGAAGCCCCCAAGTGCCCCGTCAGAGTCTGGGAGCTGACCTAATCTATGATAAAAAATGCAAAGTGAGGTGCTATAATCGGAAATTAAATACTGGGCTTCATTTTCCTGCAGTCCGATGGATGAATATTTTATAACTATTGTGATTTAATTTTTTGTTAACTACAGCACATTTCAAATTCATCCAATTCCCAAGTCCTATGGGTCTGACCTCTGACCGCAGTCTCATCTCTCCTTAGCCTGGCCGTGACTTCATCACTGACAGAAACTAATGGTCAACACGGTGAGGGTGACACGGCAGAGGGGTGATGGATGTGGCCGGTGGCATGCCCTCTGACCCCGTGTCAGGCAGAAAGCAGGTCGTTTTTCAAGCACGCCATTAAAATAAAACAAACCAAGGCTTGGGGTGGGTGACAGTGCAGAAAACTGTGATTGTTTATGCATTTTCTTTTTTCTTTTAAGAAGACATTTTTTGCTATAGGGTATGTGCGCTCACTGGAGAGACAGAGACAGAAAGCGAGAAATCACCCCCTGGAGGGGATGGCCACGCAGCAATCCCTTCTCCGCCATTATCCTCTCGGGATCTTGGGCGCGCGCGGTGTGTTTTAAGCTGCTCTGTCTGGAACTTGAACCACCGTCGACCATGCGGGAGTCTAGTGACAGCCATTACACCATCTAGTGGTCCCTGTTTATGCATTTTCAGTGGGCCTTCTGGAACCTTCTTGCCTCCCCATTGCTTGCCCTGAGGCTCGGTGCAGGTACTCCTTCCTCTCTGCATCCCCTCTGGCCGCTGAACAAACATGCCTGCCCTAGGCCACGTGGCCCTGCAAGCTGCTCCCTCCCACTGGGCACCCTGGGCTGAGCGCAGCACAGATCAGGAGACGTACTTCCCCCGGGGCAGCCGCTGCTCTGCTAGGAGGTGGTATCTGACGACAGGGGGCCTTGGGTATCTGGACACGGACACTGCAGGGCCCTCATGCCATGGGGACTGGGCCCAGAGCCCCACAATCCTGAGCCGCACCTTGGCCCTGGTGCTGCTTGTGTTTAGACCAAAGGCATGCTCTCCCTGCCTGGGGGCTCTCGGTGGTCCCAGAGCCCAGGCCTGCAGGATGGGCATCAAGAAGGTACCGCTCTCAGCGAAGAGCCAGACCGGTCACGGCTCAGCCTGGCTCTGCCTCGACCTTGTCCCCTCATCTACAAAATACGAGAGCCTGCCCACAGCACAGAGAGCCCGTGTGGCCGGCACGGAGCCTGGGCCCTTCGAAGGACAGCCCGAGGACTGGCCTGCCCGCCCTCCGCCATGCCCACGTGACTAGGTCTTGGCCCGCCACACTCAGGCAGGGCGTCTAGCCACAGGGCAGGACCCCCTCAGGGTCACCCCACAAGCTCCCAAGACCACACCCAGACTGGACAGCGGCACCTCACAAGGGCGCGGCACCCCACTGTTCTTGGCACAGATGCCCCAGTTAGAAATTCCCTGGTGCGGGCAGCCCCGTGGCTGAGGTCAAGGGAGCCAGTGGGTAACAGTGACTCAGAGCTTGGCCCTGGCAGCTTTAGAACACCCTGGGCCCATGTGCATGCATGCCCCAAACCCCAACAGGAAGGAGAAGCAGGGGACTGCAGCACGACCATGCTCCTTCGGGGGTTCACGCTCTGGTGAGCACACATACTCTGCTGGCAATGCAAATGAACAAGTGAGTAATTCCTCGGTGGCCCGCCCCCGGTGGCTGCAGTGCAGTCTCTCAGCAGAGCTCTCCGGGACGCGTCTCTGAGCTTCATCATCAGTCACTTGGGTGAGTTTCTCCCTGTCACTACTCTGAGTCCCCAGAGTTGCCTGAGGGGCCAAGACTGACCCCTGGCCTTTTCCTACCACCCAGCGCTTGGGTGAAAGCAGACGTTCGGGTCTAAGTCCCCAGCCAGGCCCAACAGGCTGCACTTCAACCAGGCTTCCTG
>NW_006201951.1:1665924-1671934 GCF_000334495.1 Tupaia belangeri chinensis
AGCCGCACTCCCACCGGCCACACACAGCCTGCCATCCATCCCGTGGCTCCTTCTGCGAGGGCACAGCACCTGTGCGGGCCAGAGCATGGCCTTGGGCTCTCTCAGGCCGAGGTGTTCGGGCAGTAAATTGGGGCAACTGTGGACCTTTACGTCACCATGGGAGAGGCCTCTGGGGACCACTGGTGCTCTGGGTGGTGGCCGGTGGTGGCCAGTGTCCCTAGTGGCCTTAGGCACAGGTGCTGACACACAAGCCAGGTCCCTGCTGACCCCCAACTCCCAGAAAGAACCCTGTGCACATGGTAGACCAGGCAGGCACTGGCAGCCGGCCAGCTCCAGCCCCAGAATCGAAAGCCATTGGCCCCTGGTGCCCCAGGCCTGCTAGGGCCCCGCCCACGGAGCTCACCTCTGTTTCTGGCAGCTGCTCTGGGGAGGGGCGGCCTGGGGGCTGGCTCTCTTCTGCAGGAGCTGCTTTTGAGCTTGGCAGGTTTTCCCCCTGGAACTTGAGGGGGCAGAGAGGAGGGATGGAGGTGAGTGAGCAGGAGGCAGACCTGGCCCAGGGCTGAGACTTGGCAACCCTCTCCTGCTCCCTGGAGTGCAGGGACCCAGGGGCACATCTGACTTCCAGGTCCCCTCCTGTCACCAGAACCACCCCACAGAGCTGGACACGCCTCCCTTCCTCACCGCCCCCCTCCCCGTCCCCGTGTGCACCCAGCTGTGCACAAGCCCCTTCCCACACACTGCCAGGTGCTCTCAGGCTCAGAGCTGGCCGATCTCCCTCCTCGTACCCTGGTTGCCAACCTGAGGCCTGGCTCTGGGCACTCGGCACCATATGAGTGAAGTGAAAATGTGCCCAGCCTGTCGGTGGCCAGCTTGTGTGAGCCTCACTGAGCCAGGGCAGGAGGGAGGACTGGCGTAACCAGGGTAGGGAAGTCCAAAGAGGGGCCATGAGCACAGGGGCTGGTGGCTGGGGTCACCTCCAGCATCACTGGACCTCTCTGGGTCTCTGCATGGCTGGGGTAGGGCTACATCTGGCAAACACTGGGGACTCCCAGCCAGCGAGCAGGTGAGAGGGGCTGAGCCTGGCACCTCAGCTGGGTGTCCCACGGGACGGGGCCCCAGGGAGCCCTGACCCACCCATGTACAGTCCTTGGTCTGCCGGTCGGTCCTCTGGGCCCCAAGCCTGCTGGCAGAAGGCGCCTGAGACCCAGGCTCTCTGAGATGGGTGAATCCCATTAGTGCCTGCACCTAGGTGCCCAGAACCATCGGGCCTTAGGCCCGGGAAGTGAGGGCTGGGTGCTGGGCTGGGGGACAGGGGCACTGCCCGCTGGGCAGAGTATGAGTCTGGAAAGGCGAAAGTTCTGGGGCCAGGCAGTGGCGGTGTGCATCTAACGTGCCGAGCAGTGCGCTGAGCGGGCCTTATACCGCCGGGGCTCCCCGTGCTCTTAAGACAGCTCTCCTCCAGGCCCTGCTTCCAAAGGGCCCTAAAACCATGTGGGTAAAATGTGACTGCCACGAGCTGGTGACCCAGGGGAGGGGGTGCCAAGGGCCCTAATCCCCCCATTGCAGAGTCCTGACCATGACCAGTGAGGCCTCCCTGGGGTGGGGTGGGAGAGTGAGCAGCTGGCCAGGCCTATGCACTGGGTTCTTGTGGGAGGAGGAAGGAGGACAGGCATGTTCACCACAAGCCATGGCTGGCCAGGGAGCCTGGCCACCATGGCAGCACAGGCAGGCCAAGCTGAGCGTCAGGGGAGGGTCCTGCCCCAAGCCTAGATCAGGCCAGCCCCGAGGACCTGCCCGTGTCTGCGTGTGGCTCGTGTATGACATGGGGCAGGGCACACCACACTGTCCGGGGTGGCCAGACCCCACCCTAGCCACTAACGCACTGCTCAGGTGAGTGGCGATACCCCGGAGACCTGACCACCCATCCTCACCCATGGACAGCTCTCTACTCCCCCAGCCTAGAGGAACCAGAAGCCACGGGTCCACGATGGCCTGACCTGGGGAGCCCCAGGAACCCCTCTCTTTCTAAGGCCTCTCCCACTCTCTCATTCCAAAGTTCCCCTGAATCGTGCAGGAGTCGGCCTCACGGGTTGCAGGGCGCTCCTCCCCACCTGCCCCTCTGAAGAACACCGCTTAGTCACCGCTGCACAGAAGCCTGCCTTGGCCACAGCCCCAGAGCAGGTCCCACGCCCTTCCACTTGCTGGTAAGTGACTGCAGCCTTGTGGCACCCAGCCCCAGGCCCCTCCCTGGCCTGCCGCTAAGCCACTCACCAGAAGCCTGGCGCTGGGAGGCGCTGGAGAGTTCGTGGCCCCGGCCGAAGGTGGCCTTGTCTTCAGCTCTGCGCTCAGCTGTACTGGGTACACTGAAGCCTGGAGCAGGACAAAGGGGTGGCACAGGGATAGGCCTGGGAGGGCCTTTCAGGAGAAGGTCCCAGGTCAACAGCTGCTCAAGCCTGCACCTCCTACACACCCTACAGGCCTGGGGGTGCAGGCCTGAGGTGCACCCCCACCCACCGGGCACTCACTGCTGCTTGACTGGGCAGTGCATCCCATCCAGACCACACTGGCATGCCCATCTCCCAGCAGCAGCCTCGCCGAGCTGGCAGTGAAGCTCGGGGCCCTGGCCCACTTCGACGCCCGTCTACCCGCCCCGCTCCTGAGATGCAGGGACAGAGTGTGAACTCCAGGCCTGGATCTACGAACCCTCCAGGGTCCCACGGGCCCTCTGTGGACCCATCCTCCCAGCTTGCCATCCCCCTGTCTCCTTGGCTCCCCCCCACCATCCCCGGCTGGCTCTTTCTCACCCTCTGCCCAGCTCAGAAGCACCTCCCAGCAGCCTCTCCTCCCCGCTTCCTGCTTGGAGCCTCAGGGTACAAGGCCCACACGTCCCTAGTTGGCCACTGACCGAGGAGCTGGCCATGGCAGTGGGGCCACCTTTGTGCTCAACCCAGTCCAGCCCACTCCTCACCCTCCCACTCTGACCTGGGTGAGCAGGGGCGGGAAGGGCACATGCCACCCTGCGGGTCTTCCTGCGTACTGCCGGCGAGGCCTTGCAGAGGCGTGAGGCGCTAGAGGGTGCCGAGGTGCCCAGGGAGGCGCTGCTTGTCTGCCACTGAGCCTGAGCCCGGATCCTATCCCTCAGCTGCTCCAACCGGGGGTCGCTTTTTCTGGGCTGCCGCCGTGGCCCCAACACCAGGGGTGGTCTCTCTTTCCAGGGCCCATGAGCAGGTGCACACGACTCGTGGCCTCCCGAGGAGCAGGAGAGGCGGCCCGATGACACGGAGCTGTCCCTGTCCCTCGCCTCCTGGCCCCAGGACCACTCAGGCAGGCTGAAGGCCATCCCCAGGGCAGCCTGAGCCTCAGTGCGATCTGACCAGGCCATGTGAGCAGTGGGCTGCAGTGAGGGCCCTGGCCACTGCACGGCAGACCCAAGGTCGTCCTCGGCTACGGGTGGACAGAGTTCGCCTTCCCTGGGAAAGAGCAGCAGAGGCATCTGGTCAACCGCGGAGGCCGGCACGGCCGGGCGGAGTGCTCGGCACCATCGCCCCGCTGTCTCAGGATGCCACGGCCTGGGAAGAATATGGGGAACAGAGCGCAAGCCCCAGGCCACACCCTGACGTCTCTCCTGGATCCAGACCATGCCCCTTGGAGGTGGGTACTGTGATTGGCCGATTTGCAGGTGGGAAACTGACGCTGTGAGAGGCTAGGCCCCCTGCCGGAGGTTCATGGCAGAGACAGGCGAGGACAGGGCACTGTGACCCCACGTCCGTGCCCCGAGCACCAACTGAGTGCCCTCCAGGGGAAGGTGCGACATCTGTGCTAAGTGCCAGGGGCATGTGTGCGAGTCCCTGCAAATGCTACCTGGGCACGGGGCAGGCCCTCCTGTCAGCTGCTCTGCCCGGGGCCCCGTGGGAGAAGAGGCCCTGGCTCTGGCCGCCTCTGGGACAGAGCGAGACCATTTCTGGCAAGCCAGAGGACAGCATGCCCAGGACTGAGGTGGGCATGATGCAGGGCCAGGCTGGCGAGGAGCGCCAGGAGAGCCTGGTCACCAGCCTGCCCGCAACTGGTAGTGCCTTCGCATGGCTTCAGGGTCTTCCGCCGGACAACCCTCACTGCTCAACACGGGCTGGCCACTGGCCGCTGCCCGTGCGGACCCTGCCTGTGCTGGTCCCCTAGCCCAGGATGGGGACCTCAGCTCAGTCATTGATGCGGGGTGGGCTCGGTTGACTGCCGGGCCCTGGGTTGGCGATGGCTGTGGGCCTTTCCAGCGAGTTGACTCAGTGGGGTGGAGAGAGTTCCAGGTAGCCCATGACAGCATAATCACTCCGTGTCACTCAGTGACACAGCCTAAGTCCCCGGCCCCGGCAGGGCCTCTGAGAAGCCTCCACCCCAGTCCTCCTTGGGCCAAAGTGGGACACAGGGAGGCTGGGGACTGGGCAGGCTCACTGGGGTCTGGGTCGGGGGCAGGTGTAGGATGGTAGGGGCGGGTCAGGATTGAGGCCACTGTGGGCTTGAGGCCCAGTGCCAGGCGGGATCAGGGCTTAGTCTGGGGTTTCAGCAGAGTTGACCTTTGCTGGGCAGGAGAGAGGGGGCACTCGAGGCGGTGTGCCCATGCTGGCCAGGCCCCAGCCCTGACATCACAGCAGCGAAGCACCCGCTCCTGCATGGCCCTTTTCTGGCTACCCTCCGGCCACCCTCGGGCTTCCTCAGCTCTCGGGGAGCGGCTGCTGGCTGCTCGGCTGACCCTGGCACATGCCGGCAGCTCGCCACAGCAACGGCAGGTGGAGATGCCAGACGCTGCCTGAGCACGGGGGCCAGGCTCATCTTTGCGGCCTGAGGGAGTGGCCGCAGGTAGGTTGCCCTCACCTTCGCAAAGATCCTGGCGAGGCAAGGCAGGGCAGTGGGGCACTGGGCAGTGTGATCTCAGACAGTGCCACTTGAGCAGTGAGACCTGGGCACTGCCGACCCCCTACTCTGGCACCAGGGAGCTTGGGCTGCAGGCGACAGCAGGGGGCTGTTCCAGGGTGGTCAGGACCTAGGTCTAGGAGCAGCCCGGAACTGCTCCTGCCAGGGCACCCAAGGGGTCTGCAGCAAAAGCCCCCAATTGAGGCAGGCACACAGAATGGGGAGCTGGCGTCGAAGTATATTCCTTATGATTCTGTTTTGGGGTAGAGAGTGAGAGCCGGGGCGGGTGGGACAGAGAAGTCTGTGTAGGGCTCAGCTCGCCGGGACAACAGCCATGCCCGTCCTATTTAGGCTGGGCCAGAACCAACTCCGGCCTCCGCATGGTCTCAGCAGTGGCCTCAGCCACCGCAGCAGCCCTTAAGGCTTATGGGACTCTTTGAGGGAACAGATAAAGAATGTCTGGGGGGCCTGGCAGGTGGCATGGTGGTTAAAGGTGCTGGACTCCTACAAGGCCGACCGCAGTTTGAGTCTTAGACCTGGTATATTGCTCTCTCTGTCTTTCTCTGGTCAAAAATTTAAAGTGATGGTAATAAAGGAATAATACTTTTTAAAAATGTGGATTATTTGGACCAGCAGTTGGCATAATGGCTAAGTCTCTGGACTCCCATTTAGACGACCGCGGTTCGAGTCCTGGACCCAGTGGCTTAAACTCACACCAGGTGCATGTGCGTGCGTGCCCAAGATCCCGAGAGGAGAATGGAGGAGAAGGGATTGTGGCGTGTCCATCCCTCCTGGGGGGTGATTTCTCGCTTTCTATCTCTCTGTCTCTCTCTGTTTTTCTAGCAAGCACAGGTGCCCTATAGCAAAAACCTCTCAAAAAAAAAAGGATTATTAAAAAAAAGAACAGCTGGGGACTGCTGTCCTGGCCCAGCCCCACGCACTGACGGAGTACAAAGGTGTCCAGGACACTGTCTGAGCTGCCCCAGCCAAGGAGGAAGAAAAGAGGGAGTTGCCCGGAACAGCTCGCCCTGCATGGGAGACCCCCACCTCCAGCCCGCCTCTGGCCCTCCTGTATCTCCAGACAACCGGCCCAGCCAGCAGGACC
>NW_006201951.1:1672956-1676079 GCF_000334495.1 Tupaia belangeri chinensis
ATAATACTTTTTAAAAATGTGGATTATTTGGACCAGCAGTTGGCATAATGGCTAAGTCTCTGGACTCCCATTTAGACGACCGCGGTTCGAGTCCTGGACCCAGTGGCTTAAACTCACACCAGGTGCATGTGCGTGCGTGCCCAAGATCCCGAGAGGAGAATGGAGGAGAAGGGATTGTGGCGTGTCCATCCCTCCTGGGGGGTGATTTCTCGCTTTCTATCTCTCTGTCTCTCTCTGTTTTTCTAGCAAGCACAGGTGCCCTATAGCAAAAACCTCTCAAAAAAAAAAGGATTATTAAAAAAAAGAACAGCTGGGGACTGCTGTCCTGGCCCAGCCCCACGCACTGACGGAGTACAAAGGTGTCCAGGACACTGTCTGAGCTGCCCCAGCCAAGGAGGAAGAAAAGAGGGAGTTGCCCGGAACAGCTCGCCCTGCATGGGAGACCCCCACCTCCAGCCCGCCTCTGGCCCTCCTGTATCTCCAGACAACCGGCACAGCCAGCAGGACCCCAGGGCCCTAGACCACACCTGGGCCCAGACAGACATGGACCTCTGCAGCAAGGTCCCCGGCAAGGGGGCTCAGCCTGGCCCTCCTGGCCTAGAGTCCTGCCCGGCCCAGGCACGCCAGCTCCCCTGAGGAGTCACCCTGCAGGGCTGTAGGGAGCAGAGTCCATAGTGCTTCCGGACTTGTGTGCAGCCCTGCACTGCAGCAGGGAGCCCCCGCAGACCTGGGAGGCCTCCAGACCTTCTGGGCCTTTCCAGGGTGGCTGCAGGGGGAGTGGTGAGGCCGCTGGCTAGGATGGCCACAGCTGCTATGCCTAGGGCACAGGGCTGAGACACGACGGGGGGCTCGAGGACACGGGTAACAGGTGTTCCTGCCGCACCCCAGGAGACAACCCCAAAGCTCTGCCCTGCCTGGAGGACGCCCTCCTCACCTTCACGTCACAGCTGCCCAGGGCCATCCCTCTACAGAGCAGAGGTGAGGCCCCTCCACACCAGCCTGCAGGCTCCCAAGGGAGCGAGTCCTGGACTGGCCAGCCCCTCTCCTTCCAGGGCACGGGACAGCGCCGTGCTGAGCAGAAGAGGAGCTCAGTCTACGGGACCTGCTGGCCCTTTGCAGCCTTTTTAGCAGAAAAGCATCGCCGGCACCGGGTGGGCTCCGAGGCTTCTGCAGGAAGGGGCTGCAGCATAGATGCCACCGCTCAGTCGGTTTAAAGCCTTTATTGTCCATAAGGCGAGATTGGGAAGACTGGCACTGCCGAAGGGGATAAAGCCCGCCAAGCAGAGCGGCGCTGGCACCCAGGGCTGGAGCTCTGGGCTGGGCTCCTGACCAGCAGAGCGGCGCTGGTGCCCGGGGCTGCAGCTCTGGACCGGGCTCCCCCTCCTCTCCCAGACGCCAGGGCTGGCGCGGCTCTGTCCAGGTTGCTGCTTCCTGCAGCCTGGAGGTGACTTGGTTCCTGAAGGCAGGTCCCCCAGCCTCGCCCAGCACCCCTGCTAACGTCCGGTCCTGGCCCAGCTGCTGGCCCCTCTGGGCTAGGTCTGCTGCTTTTCTCCAAGGAGGCGCACAGCAGAGGCTGCAGCCCAGGATGGGATGGGGTGTGCCCGCATGCAGCTGTGTCCTGGCCCAGCCCCAGAGCCCAGCAGGGGCGAGGGGAAGGAGCCACACCCACTTGGACCTCATGGCTCCCTCTGCCTCTACCTGGCTCAGGGAGGCACACAGCACAGCTCCCCCCTGACCTGGCGCTGCTCACACCCACCGGGCCTGTCTGCCTGCCCTCTGGGCTGGCCTCTCCTGGGGTCAGAAGGAAACCTTGCACTGGGGAAAGGTGCTTGCCGCTCTAGAAGTGGCGTTCAGCTGGATGCTGTGCGAAGCACCTGGCGACTGTGCACCCTCGCCACACCCTACACCAGTTTGGACAGCTCTGCTGTCATCTCCACTCGGCCTGGCCACCTGGGCAGGGTCCTTGCAGGGTCAGAAGGCCCATGTGCTGAGCTGCCCACAGCCTACCAGATCCCAGGCCAGGAGAGAGCAGCTGCTGCCTGGGTCCCCAGTGCAACGCAGAGCCATTCAGGAGCCGGGCTTGTCAGCTAGAGGGGCTGGGAGGGCAAGCCAAAACGGGCGCCGGCCTTGTCATCGAGGGGGGCGGGGAGGGCAAGCCGCAGAACAGGCCAGAGGGCGCAGCAGCCACCTGCTCTGGACACCAGTCCCCGCTGACGGGGCATGAGTTCACACCTCGGGAAGGGGACGGAACCCAAGCCCGCCAGCCTGGCTCTTGTGAAGGCAGAAAGTGCACCTGGGCAGGCACAGAGCCCAGGTGCCAGGCCGAGGCTCTGTCCTCCTCCAGCCCATGGGAGCCCACGCCGCAGGCTGGGCCTGTTAAATGCCGGGCAGAACAAGTCCCATTCAGGCCCAGTGGCCAGGGGCGGCTCGCACGGTGGTACGCGGCGAGAGGCAAGCCCACAGCCCGCAGCCCGCGGTGCTGGGAAGGCCAGTCGTCCCAGCCCACGGCATCTGCCAGGCTCCTGCTGCAGCTGGGGCTGCCGAGGCCGTGGGGGTGGCGGGGGCCCTTGGCCTGGCTGGCAGTGGCTCTGCTGTCGTCAGCACTGCTCTTCCCTTCTCACCTCGGCCCCAGAGCAGCAGACCCTGAGCCAGCTTGAGTGGGCCGGGCAGGCTCTGGACTGTGAGGGAGGCCAGGCCGCCATGACCGCCGCCCCTCTGGGGCCCCGTGGTCTGCCACCACAGAGCGCCCACTTGCCAGTATGGCACCAACCAGACCAGCCTGCACCGACCCAAGGTCAGCAGGCAGCAAGTGGCCAGGAGAGGAGCAAGCCTTGTGGGTCCCACAACACGTAGGAACAGGTGTGCACTCACATGTGCAACACACACACGCAAACACACACGGCACATGTGGTGCATTCGTGCACTCACATGTAACACACAGACATGCGCACAGCACACATGCGTACCACGCAGCACACGGCTCACACACACCAGCGGAGCGGAGCAGGGCAGACCTGCCAACCGAGGGCCGCTGCAGGGTCCCTCACTGCCTCTCCCAGGGGCAGAGGTGGCAGGTGCAAGGGCAGGGCAGGGGCCCCGGAGCCAGATTGGGGCAAATGCGGA
>NW_006201951.1:1676306-1681944 GCF_000334495.1 Tupaia belangeri chinensis
CCCGTGCTCCCCATGGAGACTGAGAGGAAGTTCCCGTCACCTTGCCACTGTCACACCAGGAGAAGAGGCCATGGGGCAGCACCTCCCCAGCAAGCCCTTGGTGTGGCCTTGCAGCCCCGAGCCTGTCTCCACCGACGGAGCCTGGGCTTGTCCCCAGTGCATTCCCCGGGCAGCCCCTGGCTCCCCATGGAGACCGAGAGGAAGTTCCCATCACCTTGCCACTGTCACACCAGGAGAAGGGGCCATGGTGCAGCACCTCCCCAGCAAGCCCTTGGTGTGGCCTTGCAACCCTGAGACCCATGTCCTCCACAGGGCTGCCCACCGGGAGAGGGACTTGGGGCTATGGAGACCCACCTGCCTTGGGGCCGGGCCAGCCTAGGGTCGTAGTGTCTAAAGCCTCACATCAGCATCAGCTGTCTTAGCCTTTCACCTGCCCCAAGGGGACCCCGGTAGGATGGTCACCCGAGGAGCCCAGGTTGTGGCCTAGCGAGCTGGCCTCCTGCCGGGTGGGGCGGCAGGCATCAGCCCCTCTAGTGACTGCCCAGGTAGGTCCCGGTTACAGACGAGGAAGCCATCCATTAGAGCTGTCTGGTGTCGGGGCCCCCAGCCAGACCTGAACCCAGGAGCCCGCAGCCCAGGGGGCAGGACGGGGAGAACCCAAGGGCCCCCCGACAGGAAGTGCCCCTCCCCAGGAGCAGATGGAGGAGGGGTGCCCAGTGTGCGGATGCTAAGTCCGTAGGAGGAGAGCCTGAGTGCCAGCCTCTCCCTGAGCCCCCACAGCCTGCACCCCCATGCCTGCTGGCTCTTCCTGGCCAGCCCCTCCCCCCAGGTGCTCTTCCCAGGAGGGCCCCCCGGCACTCACCAGCTAGAAGGCTCCTGGCAGCTCTGGCTGTGGGGGTCACCAGCCGGCAGCCATGGGTCCAGGGCCAGCAGAGTGGAGCTGCCGGGCCTCCAGGTGAGCGGAGAGGCTGAGGTGGGTGGAGGCCCGCCCCAGCGTTGCCGGGGAAACCCTTGGCGTTCCTGTGGGCTCCTCCTCCCCCAGTTGGAGGAGCCCTGGCAACCCTGGGAACCCTTATCCGGTGCCAGGGGCCTCACCTGCAGGCCGGCCCCCATGGGGGGGTAGAACAGGGCACACACCTGAGCTGCCCCACCCCACTGGCCCCAGGTGGGGCAGGACAGGGAGGGAGCTGTGCTGGGGGAGGGACAGGCATGGGCTTCACCCCCCCTGGGGTCTGGGCAAGGGCCCACTCCAGCACAGTGGGGTCCTCAGCACTGGCCGCCCCCTGAGGCCTGAGACGAGCCTGGGTCTGGCAGTGGACACGGAGACAGCTGGGCAGTTGTGGTGGAGCCGGGCCAGGGTACCCGGGAGACCGCGACAGGAGGGTGTGGGGGCTGGGCTGTGGGGCCAGGCTGGGCAGCCAGGGTGGCCGCTCTTGCTGGGTCCCTCACTGGGTCCCTGCACTTCCCGCGGGCCCTAGACCTCAACCCTCACTGAGGGGTGCCAACCCCGTGTGTAGAGCAGAGAGTGCGTACCCCCAGCTCCAAATGGGGCACCAAGAGACCCCCTTGGGGACAGGCAGTCTGAGCACAAGGCTGGTCCTCCCAGGCGGGGTTTGCTGCACCCACAGAGTGATGCCAGCAGGCGGCGCCCTGTTCTCACTGTGGAGAGTCGCTCTGCTGGAAGTGATGGGTCTGGGCCAGACCTCCAGGGGGTGGCCCTCCCTGCCCCAGAAGACCTCCAGGGGGTGGGCCGGCCCCTCTCTGCCCCAGAAGACCTCCAGGGGGTGGCCCTCCCTCCCCCAGAAATGTGCTCCAAAAGCCATGCTTTGCCAAGGAACTCCTTCTGGTGCTCAGAATTGGGTTTGGGGCAAAGGCTAAGAGGTGACCTAGTCTCTCAAATGCCCAGGGGTGCCCCTACCCTGGAAGCAGCATGGGGACCCTAGTCCCTTAGCTTTGGGGCTTGCTCGACACCATCCCAGGTGAGGCCACTCCTCAGGGGCTGGAGTGGCTTCCCTGGCTCAGCAGACAGGCGTGTGGCTCAGAGGCCAGTTGGGGCTTGCTTGGCTGCCAAGGTCAGGAAGTAGCCCAGTCTGGGATAGCAGCTCCGGCCCTCAGCCCCTGGCAGCTGACGGCTTATTCTCACACATGGATTGGGCCGGGCCTCAGGTGTGTGCCAGTCCTGGGCAGGTGCTGGGGACATGACCTTGTCCTCAGGGATAAGCCCACCTGGCCCACGGGTTGAGCAGGGTCCAGAGCCTGCACGGAGGCCAGGACTCCTGCGCGGCATCTCCAGCACACCCATGTGGCCGGATCTGCAAACGAGACCCCACTGCTGCCCGGACTCAGCCCGCCCTGTCCACCAGCTCCGTGCTCGGCAGCTCGGTCCCTGCAGCTCTGGCTACTGCATCCCTCAGGCCCAGTCTAGGAGGACATGTGGGTCTGTGTAAAGCCAAGGCCTCTGAGAGTCAGGGCCAGGACTAGCCCCACTGGGATTCCACGGAGCAGCACAGTCAGGAGGAGCCGAATGCTTTTCTGTGTTAGCAAGAAGCATGCCCGTGCAAACGCGCCTGAGTGTGCCAACAGCCCTCCACACGACCCCAGCCGACGTGGTCTGCTGCCCTGTGCTGTCTTTCTGGGACCCGGCCCCTGGCCTCCCCTTCTCCCCATGTGAACCACCCACCACCCCGCCACAGCGTCTGTGACCTACACCTGCAGGGCAACAGTTGGCCCCTTGGTGAAGTGTCAGGCACAGCAGCCAGCTTGGCCAGAACCCCGTGCCAAGCAGCAGCATCCCCGGTCAGTGCAGGGTCCCATCAACGCATGTTGGTTTCTGGAACCCTGGGGCACAGGGCGCCGAGCCCCACAGCCAGGGCCGCTGGCTTGTCGGAGGCTTGCCCTGGCCTGCTCCCCGCGCACTCGCCTGCTCCGTGGCCAAGAGAACAGCCCGGAGACCAAGCGCCCCCACACCAGGAGCTGGACTCTGAGGGTGTCATGTCCCTAGCAGGGGGTCATCCAGCCTGGGTGATTACCTGGCTTGGCATCTGTGTGGCCTCTGTGGGCCCCCACCAAGGCAGGCCTCACATGCCCGAAGGGAGGCTGACAGTCTGAGGTGCTCCTGGAGAGCCTGGCCGGGCTGCCTTGCTCCGGCACTACCCGGGAAAGGAATCCCTCTCCTCTCTCCATGTGTGGGAGACCGAGAGGCACCACCTGCTGTCCCGTCCACAGGGTGGCAGGGAAACATGCAGAAACATACAAAGTTGTGGTACACGTGTTTCCACAGTCAAACAGCGCTCTGGGGTGGCTGAGGTTGGCCTCAGGCTCTTGCCTGGCCCTTCGCCCCGCCCCCCCTGCCATGTGGAGGGCGCCGAACCCCACAGCCAGGGCCACTGGCTTGTGGGAGGCTTGCCCTGGCCTGCTCCCCGCGCACTCGCCTGCTCCGTGGCCAAGAGAACAGCCCGGAGACCAAGCGCCCCCACACCAGGAGCTGGACTCTGAGGGTGTCATGTCCCTAGCAGGGGGTCATCCAGCCTGGGTGATTACCTGGCTTGGCATCTGTGTGGCCTCTGTGGGCCCCCACCAAGGCAGGCCTCACATGCCCGAAGGGAGGCTGACAGTCTGAGGTGCTCCTGGAGAGCCTGGCCGGGCTGCCTTGCTCCGGCACTACCCGGGAAAGGAATCCCTCTCCTCTCTCCATGTGTGGGAGACCGAGAGGCACCACCTGCTGTCCCGTCCACAGGGTGGCGGGGAAACATGCAGAAACATACAAAGTTGTGGTACACGTGTTTCCACAGTCAAACAGCGCTCTGGGGTGGCTGAGGTTGGCCTCAGGCTCTTGCCTGGCCCTTCGCACCCCCACCCCCGCCATGTGGCTCTTCCCGGTTCGACCTCGTTGTCAGCTCCTGCCCCTCTCTGTCCACGCGCGCACGTGGGTGTGCCCCCCGCCCTCGCAGCATCGTGGGGGTATCCAAGTACATACGCTGATAAAACCAATTTGGAATCTGCACGAGGTGCTATTTATGGCAGACCCTGCACTGCCCTATAAACGCTCTTCTGTCCTCCCCCTGGACTGTGTCCTCTCTTTGTCCTTATGGCCAAGTCAGCCTCAAATTTCCCTGATTGTTTAAACCCCCTCTTACACACTGATGTGCTGGCAGGCCATATTGCTTTCAGTCTTCCGGAAGAAACGCTCCAGTCTTACGACCTGCTCCAAGCTGGACTGTTGCCCTGTATGCCAGAGGCCGGGCTGGCATCCCAGGATCTTTCCCCTGGGGATAATTCTGGGGGTTCCCATACTTCTCCCTTGGGGCCCTCCTGCTTCCTTTATGCTTTCTTCTTTCCAGTTCACTCCCTTTGTCTTGCTGGAGTGCATCCTTGGAGTGGTTTTCTGAGCCAGTGCATTCCTGACACAGTCTTCATCCACCCTTTGTGTGAGCATTAGGATGATTAGTTTAGCTGGGTATAGAATAGAACACTGGGGCCCAGCCCATGGAGTGCTGAGTAAGGCAGCTGGATCCCACACACAACTGCGCAGTCTGAGTCCCAGAAATTGGCAGCTTAAGAAACGTAGCAGGGGGCTAGCAGATGGTGTGGTGGTTGGGGTGCTGGATTCCCACATGGCTGACCATAGTTCAAGTCTTAAACCTGGCAGCTTACATAGCAGGTGCACGTGTGTGTGTGCCCAAAATCTCAAAAAGGGAGGAAAATGGAGAAGAAGGGGTTGCAGTGTGACCACACCCCATGGGAGGAGTGCCACCCCACGCCACCCCCATCTCTCTCTGGCAACTTTTATTTATTTATTTATTTTGGAGAGGTTTTTTGCTACAGGGTATGTGTGCTCACCAGAGAGACAGAGAGACAGAAAGCGAGAAATCACCCTCCAGGGGGGATGGCCACACCGCAATCCCTTCTCCATTCTCCTCTCGGGATCCTGGGCACGCACGCACACACACGCGCCCGGCGTGAGTTTAAGCCACTGGGTCCAGGACTCGAATCGTGGTCAACTACGTGAGAGTCCAGCGACATAGCCATTATGCCAACTGCTGGCCCCTCTCTGGCTACTTTTTTTTAAAAAAAAAGAACTGTAAGCTGGGAAACACTTTTCCTGCGGAATGTGAAGGCACTCCCACATGGCCTTCTGGTCCTGCCCACAAAGTCCAAAGTGCCACCCTTGCGCACAGGGCAGAGGCACGTCTGATGTTTGCAATGCATGAGGGCCGCGTGAGGGCCGCGCGTCTCCAGCAAGGTTAATGTGAGGCTCCCCTATAGGCCAGGGGCTGTTGGAGAGGGTGAGGAAACAAGGGAATCTGAAGCCACAGGGGCTGTGGGGCAAGGCCAGGCTGCCAGGAGCCGGGAGGTTGCAGACCTCACTGTGACAGAGTCAGAGCATAACCGTGGAGCGCAGAGCATGGTGCTGTCTCAGGGCCCAGCAGAGGGAGTAAAGGCCAGTGACTGGGCGTGGAAATGTCACCCCAACAGCAAGCTACACTCTCTGTTCAGGTATGGGCCTAAGCCCGTTTTTAGACCTGGAGGAGTTGGCTGGAGAGGTGGCCAAGGAGGCCTATGCAGTCCTCTAGCCAGTGCGGACAGGAGGCCGGTGGGGATGCCCTGGTCCATGTATGGCGGAAAGAGGCCACCAAGT
>NW_006201951.1:1682085-1686025 GCF_000334495.1 Tupaia belangeri chinensis
ACGATGGCCATTCCCTTGGCTTGTGGCTGTGAAGCTGGGACTGGCACAGCAGAGTGGAGAAGGTTAGGGTGCCCTCCAACACTGTAGCTCTCCCTGGCCAGAGAGAAGTGGCCGGGGAGAGAGAGAAGGGAGGTCAGCGCTGCCTCGAAGATCTTTGGGTGCCGGAGAGTGTGGTCCCTGACACCTGTCCAGCCCCTAAACCAAGTACATCTTGGGCGGTGACCATGGGCTGCTGCGAGTGCCACCAAACCAGGTCTGATGGCCCCCTGGCATCTTGCGGTACGTCATCGAGCTGTGAGTGGGGCACTCTGTCCAGTGAGAAGCCACTGCCCCGTGGAGCAGTCCTGCCCTGCTGTGTCTGACGCTCCTTTCTGCTCATCCTTCGGTCCATCTCATCGACTCACTTCCCCAGCGGGTGACATCGCTGGACCGGTTGGACAGTACCCTCTATAACGTGGTGCACCCCAGGACAGTGGCTCAGGGTGGCAGCCGCGCGCCTGGAGCTCACTCACCCAGCGGTGATGCATTCCGAGGCTGGCCTCACCCATAGGAATCTGGAGGTCAGGTAGCTAGAGCCCTTCCAAAGTCAAGGCCCTGCTGGTGCCCTTCACTTCCTGCCAGGGCCGTGCTCGGGGTCGTAAAGGCCACGCCAGGGGGCACTCCTGCCCTGGGCTACCAGGCTGTAGCCTGCAGACGTTACCTGCACACGATGGGAAGGGGCTGTGGGGTCTGGAGCCAGCCCCTACGCAAGAGCAGAGCACCACCCCCGGGGATAGCCGGCCTCTGCAGAGAGCTGTGTGGCCTAGGGACCGGTGTCTGTGTCCTCCCCCAGTGTGGCTGCATGCAGCCCAGGGAGAGGCAAAGGGTCAGCCGCCACGAGGGCCAGGCCTTGACCAGCTAGGGGACTGTGGCCAGGGGAGGCCGGAGAGCTGTCCCATCACAGGGCAGGCTGCGTGGACGCTGTGAGGAGGCAGCCCCCAGGCCAAGGTAGCAGCAACCTGCTCTCAGGCTTCCAGCCCACAGCCCCGCGAGGAGCAGACGTCTGCTATTCTGTCACAGTGGCCCGAGCTGACCACCCTGTCGTTCAGGAGGACACGAACATCCGGTCCCATTACGTGGGATCTCGGCTTCTAGCGTACGAAGGGGGTGGGGCTTCCCAGAGGGCCGGGCCATGGAGTGAGCGTTGGGTAGGGCAGTGCAGCAGGAAGTGAGTGCACTGCGGGGTGGGTGGGCGGTGCCCCCATACACCCACCTGAACTGCCAACGTGGCCTCACTAGAGGAGGGTTTTGGTGGGTGTTCTTAAGTTAGGGATCTCAAGATGGGGTCACTCTGGATTTGGGTAGCCCTAAACCCAGACGAGAGGATGAGAGACAGAGAGGAGGGGCTGCGTGAAGATGGAGGTCAAGGTTGGGGTGACGTGGCCACAAGCCCAGGAGCACCCGAGGACACCAGGAGCTGGGCCTCCTCCAGCACTTCCGAGGGAGCGGGGGAGCACAGCCAGCAGAGCCTCAGCTTTCAGACTTCCAGCCTTCAGAACGAGGGGCTCATTTCTGTGTAAGACCCCGCTGTGGATGTCCGTGTGGCGCTCCAGGGGTGTGCGGAGGCCTCGCCCGGGCTCGGTGTCCCGTGAGCGCTCCTGGTGTCACGTCTGGTTCTGACTGCTCGGCCGCCCAGCAGCACTTGGCGGGGCGTCCTGGAGGGGCTACGCAGTGCAGGGGTGGGGCTGCGGGCTGTGAGGCCCACCCCTGTACACCTTCGCCGCAGGGGCTGCCCGGAGGACAGAGGCCCCCCAGTGGAAAGTCAGTGCATCTCCAGGGTGCCCCGGAAGGGCTTCCTAGGGTGCCGCTCCCGGGTTCCCTCCCTGTGCTGGCTGGCTCAGGCTAATGTTACAAGGCCCCTACCACATGCCCAAAGCCTGGCGTGCCGGCGTGGCCCTCGGGAACTGGGAGCCTGCCCGGAGTCTGCCTGGTGAGTGTGAGTGTGAGTGTGTGGTGTGTGTGTGCGTGTGCGCGCGCACGCGTCCCAATCGGTACGTGTCTATCCTTCTGGCACTCACGGTGTCACCGGTCTGCCAGGCCAGGTAGGGCCCAGATGGGTGGGCAATGAGGGGCAGACCACTGCCCCTCACCTACTGCCTTGCCACACACGCCACAGAGGCCCTGCCCACTCCCACAGGGACTCAGCCTGGGTGGCAAGTCCACCCCAGGAACGCCGTGTGGCCGTGCCCCAGGCTGGCGTGAGTGCCACGTGGCTCACACACGCCTCGAGCTATTTCCTGGGATGTGTCAGCTCCCAGCAGGGCCCTCGTGGGCAGGCTGTGTGTGAAGACCTGCGGAGACCCTCCACCCGCCCAGCACCCACACTTCAGGGACTTTGAGGTCCCCAAGGAAAGGGCCTGGGCTGTGTGGAGGGAGGGACACATGCCCACCAATGGGAGGGCGAGTCATTCTCAGGGGAGTGAGATGGTCTGGGAACGGTGGTAAGCCCTAGTGTTCTCACTCGAGGCAGGGCAGCAGCGAGAGCAGACCGTGGGCCTCCCAGACCTGCAGGACAGATGACAGACTGAGGCTCAGGAGGAAAGCAACTTGTGCCGGGTCGCACAGCAGTGAGGGGAGGCGCTCTGAGCTGGCTCGGCCTAACTCAGACCCTGGTCAGGCCAGGGCTCCCTCCCGCTCTCCCTTCCTCTGCCAATTCAGCCTTCGAGGTCCTCAGTAGCTAGGGGTGGAGGCTGTGGCCTCATGACGCCAGGGAGGCAGCATGCTGGCAAGGAGGGCCAAGCCCAGGCCTGGCTTGAGCAGCCGGCCCTTGGAGGGTGCGGTGGGCGAGGTCCCACAGAGGGCGCTCTCTGCCCGGGGCCAGGCCCAGGGTCATGCGTTTGTTGATGCCCACCACACCGTGGGGGCCAGGCAAGAGCAGGCCACTGCTGGCTCTGCAGTCCCGGGGCGGGGGGGGGGACACAGGAGGAGCCTCTGCCACCCACTCTGCTCTGCTCTGCTCTGCTCTGCTCTGCTCTGGGGCTCAGATGGTTCTCACTCCCTGTGGCCTCTCTTCCTAGGAAAACAAAGCGGCTGCCAGCTAGGGGCCTGGCCTTTTCATCTCCTGTTTATTTTCGTTGCCATTTTCTTTGCCTGAAGCCACTATCCTGCGGGTTACTTTCTGCTGGGACAGCCCTGGCATTTGCATTTCCGTGACCCAAGGGCGAGGGCGGCTCTCAGAGGAGGGGTTGGGTACTGGGAGCAGGGAGGAACCCCTGAGGGACACCGCCTGTCTGCTCCCAGACTCATCTGGAGTCCGCTAGCTATACCTGGCAGGGTCCAGACGGGGCCCTCCAGGGAGGAGGTGGGCACCAGCCAGCGCGGTTGTGGCGGGACGGCAGGACACTGGTGAGCAGGGCTACCCTCCAAGTCTGGGTAAGGCTCTAGGAGGAGGGGCTAGCGGCACCCCCACATCCCAGGATCCCAGGCCAGGAGACCACGACTGGGAGGGCACCCAGGCTACCACGGGCCTCAAGGTGGTGGGCCTCCTGCCCCAAGCCCAGCAGGCCTTCTCTGAAGCAGCCAGGCACCGGGGCCACTGGTGGTAGGTAGGAGCAGGGGGGAAGTGGAAGATGACCAGGCCCCGTGGCCAGGGCTGGAGAGCTGCCCAGCAAAGGCTGTGAGGCTGAAACCCCTGGGGGAGGGGGGCAGGGGCTAAAGGAGGGGGATGGACCATATGGGGAGAGGGGTGAGCCAGGCTACATGGTCACCCTGGGGTCACCAGGATGGGGGGGCGTCCAGCTGCAAGCCAAGCCTGGACCCCCTCCCAGCCATCACCCTGGGAGTGAGCTGTGTCCCCAGGAAAAGGAACCCTCTAACGCTTGTTGCTCCCTGTGGCCGGCCCTCCCCCACTTCCTGCCCCCACCCCGCCGAGGGCGGTATCGCCCGGCGGCAGCAGCGCGCG
>NW_006201951.1:1686196-1691616 GCF_000334495.1 Tupaia belangeri chinensis
ATCGGGACTGCGGGCCGCCAGCTGGGGGGAGGCGACCGGCAGCCGACCGGGAACAAAGGCGGAGGCGGCTTGCACGCAACGTGGCCGGGACGCGCCCCTTCCTCCGGGCCGCGCGGGTGCGGGGCGGGGACCGTTCCTCCGCCAGGGGCGTCCCGGCCCCGCGTGACCCTGCGCCGCCGTGCGATGGGCATCTGCCAGGCAGACAGGGTGGGAGACCCAGGGTCTGCAGGTGGGGGTGCAGCCAGTACCCTCACTTAGCCGGGTATTGTCGAGCCCCAGCGACCGCGAGCCAGCCAGGTGGGTGTGTGCCTGCCGCCCCAGAGGTCTGGGCTCCTGCCTCGACCTAGTGTGACTGACAGACGTGTGCTGGCTTGGTGCCCCCCCCCCAGGTAGTGCCTTGGGCCCGCCAGGGGGCATGTCGTCCCCCAGGGGGGCCTGGTGCTGCTAGTTTGTTCAGCACCAAGCAGAACTGGGTAGGCCTGAGTGTGGCCCCCGAGGCCCAATTCTAAGGGACTTTGCTGTCCTGCTCCCTGTGGTCAGCCCTAAATGGGGCAGCCTCCCTGTGAGGGCCCAGCTGCTGACCCTTCAGGGGCCCACCCTGGCCCATGGCCTCTCTGATCCTGACGGTCCAGGTGGTGAACTGAGCAAGGCTCTGGCCCCACGTGGGAGGGTGTGAGGATCGGGGTGCTGGCAGCTGCCTAGAGGCTGGCCCTGAGAAGCTCCTCCTGGGCTGTGGGAGTCCGGAGCCTGAGGCGAGCCAGGCGTTTGGCCCAGGGCAGTCTGTGCTGTGGTGAGGGGCAGAATGGCTGGTGTGTGTGTCTGTGTGTGTGTGTGTGTGTGTGTGTGTTTGGAGCTGGGGGAGAGGGGACCCAGGACCGGAGACCTCTGCACATCATACCTGTCACCCCGCAGCTGAACCAGCCAGGACAGGCCAGACAGGACCTTGCCCCAGGGAGCTGGCCCTGGGCCGGGCAAGGGCTCAGAGGTGCCCCTCAAGAGAAACCCCGAGCCTCGTCCGGCCTCTCTCCCAGCCCAGACCTGCACTGAGCTCCGAGGTAGAGCTGGGCCCAGGTTTGCGGTGAGCAGCCATGAGCCTTCCTGCGGGGCCTGTGAAGAGGCCTGTGGGAAGGTGGGGCCGCAGCCAGGCTTGGGCAGGGAGGTCCTGGTCAGTGCTGGCCTCAGGAGGGCACAGACATCTGCAGGCATCCCCACGATCAGCCTTGAGCCCCTGGGGCTGGAGAGGACTCGGCAGGAGCAACTATCCCCTTCCAGAGCCCGTTAGGCCACAGTGTGCCATGAGCCGCAAGTCCCCACGTGGCACAAAGGGGCAGGTGGCCGAAAGTCCCTGCAAGTAAGGAAACCAGGGTGGGCCTCCTCCCAGCCTCCCTTGCCCCCGCAGGCCAGCGCTCAGTGCTCCAGCCTGGGGGTAGGATGGGGGCATCTCGGGGTGACCCTGTGAAAGGTACCTCTGGACAGGGCATGCTTAGGGGTAGGGGCCACTGCCACATGGCCACGCCACTCCGTCCTCGCTCCATCTTCCCTCCCGGGTGGCCCTCTCAGACACTGCCCCAGCAGGACCTCTAGGTAATGGCCCATCATCCCTCCGCAGACTGGCCTGAGGGATCCTGGCAAGTTCCTACAACTGGGGTAAGGGACATGGTCCGTCCCCAGGTAGCTACCCGCAGTCCGGGGTCTTCAGGCCCGCCTCCATGGTGGGCACCAGGGGGCGCCATGGAGTCTGGCAGGGGCAGGCAGGTGGGGGTCCGGAGGGCTGATGCAGAGCTGGCTGGAGTTTGGGCTGCTGTGGTCCAGGCAGGCCAGGTCCAAGGGCTTCCGAGAGCAGAGGCCCGGCCGCAGGGTCGTGGGCAGGGCATGCAGCCATCGTAGCCAGCAGGTCCCTACCTCGCCCGCTGGCACAGCAGTGGGCAGAGCGCCATGGACAGTGCCTCTCTCCTGCTGCTATGGTCTGGCTGGTCTCTTGCAAAATGCAGTACACAGGGCAGCCCCTGTTAGAGCGTCAGCGCGTGTGGGCCCGGCTCGGGACCCCGGTCAGCCCCGCGTTGAGGGTCAGTGCGTGTGGGCTCGGCTTGGGACCCCACTGGGGTGCCCAGCACCAGGTAGAAACTAGTCAGGCTGGGTGGGCCTATGCAAGGGCATGGCCAGGGTTCCCCAGGGAAGCAGAAGACGGCGACTAACAAGCTGAGGGCACATCTGGCTAGCGAGGTGCAGTCCCGGCAGGACGGTGGCCACCCCCAGGACTGGGGTGTGTGGCCGTTGGCACCCTGGCCTTGGGCCTGAAAGTGGGCTTCCCGGAGGCCCCGTCATTCCTCCGAGGAGTGCAGAGAGGCTGGCTTCAGGCAACGCCAGCATCCCTCTGCTCAGCTCAGCTGCAGCACCAGGGTCCTAGTGCACACGGACACCTGACCAGGCGACCAGCAGGGCAGACCCCGGGCAGGCCTGCAGAGGTCAGGTGGGGAGGGACAGAGATTCCCGAATCTCCATGGAACTGGGGAGCTATCCCATACAGGGCCAAACAGGGCTTCCCTGGGCTGGGGACGCTGAGAGGCTGTGAGTTGATGATGGTGCAGAGTTTGGGGGTTCAGGCCTCAGTGGGAACCTGGAGTCCTTGGAGCCTCTGGGCAGGGAGGAGAGGGCCTGGCTGTGGGACCTACCTGCCCACTTGGGTTCTGCGTCCACTCAGGCCCCCAGGTAGCCTCGGGGAACAGAGCTACTGCCCACCGGCCCTGCCTACCTGCCTGTCTGGTGACCCCAGAGCTGTGTCTCCCTCCTCCTGTCTCTGAGTTCCTTAGCTGCTTGGTCTCAAGGAGCCCCCCAGATCCCCAGAGCACAGGGGATAAGCACCTCATAGGCCTGAGCAGGCCAGGAGGCATATCGGTCCGTGGGACAGGCACGGCAGCATGGGGCTGGTCGACGAGGTCCCTTTGAGTTCTCCCAGAGCTCTGCCCTGGTGGGACCCTGCCTGCTCAGGGGCGCCTCCTTCTGCCCAGGGGTAGCACTGCCCCATCTCTTCGTTGGCCCTAGTGGCTGGTGGAGCCGGCAGCTGGCTGCACAGCAGGAGGAGGGGGGGCCTTCAGTCCCCACTGACCCAGGGAGCAGCCGTCCCTGGTCCCACATGCCTCCCATCAGAACACTCACCTCAGGTGGGCAGCGAGGACAGGCCGGTGGCACAGAGGTGAGTGGGACCTTGTGGGACGCCGACGCCCGTGTCTGTCAGCAGGGTGAGCCAGGCCTGGAGAGTGGGCCCAGGGCTGACTCTGCCTGAACCCAGCTTTGGGGAGCAGGGCCGGCCTGCCTGTCGGGCTCTGCGCCAGGACGCCTCTGCCGTCAGTAGGCACCTGCTGCCTACCCAGCCTCCAGAGCTGCCACGCTCGGAACAGGACGGGAGTTTGTTGAGTTGGTGGAGTTGGGGTGCACCCCGAATGCAGCTGCTGCGGGTCCCTGCTCCCTGCCAGCCCTGAGGGTTGCTTAGGGCCCCCACCCACCCCACTGTGCTGATATGGCCTCTGAGCCACCTTTGAGCCCTGACCCACGCCACACCCAGAGCCCCCAGGTATCCGCAGGGGGGCAGAGGCCCCAAAGCCGTCAGCCTGTGACTGTAGAGGTGGGGCCCAGGGAGCCCCAGGGCTGGCACAGCCCCCAGACCCCATGGCCATGGCGGGGTGAGGGCTGGGTGGCAGGAGAACATGTAGCCCCATGGAGCCTGCTCCAGCACAGAGGGCAGTGTGGCCCCAAGCCCGCGGTGCATGGCCCCACCTGCTGCCCGGGCCTGGAGCCGGGACCACGAGTGCAGAGGGCACGCTCCCTAGAGGAGGGGTGGGTGGCCGCGCGGAGGGTCCGCGGGGTCTGCTCGGGTAGACCGGTCTGGGAGCAGGGGCTTCTGGCCTGGACTCTCCCCTGCGTCTTCAAGTGCTACTCACGTGGCTGGGGCCCAAATTAGGCCCTCGAGGTTCGGGGTGTCTGCCAGACGCCCAGGCCCTTCCCAAGGCAGAGGCCTCCTTTGCCCCGAGCTGAGGAGGCCACTCAGGGTCGGGGTCACATCTGGCAAGCTAGCAGCGCTCAGGCCCGGGGTTCCTTCCCTGTGCGGTCACCAAGAGGGGCCGCAGCCGGCCCGGCAAGCCGCTGGCCAGGACAGACAGGTCTGAAGAAGCCGTGGGGTGCGGGGCGTGGGTCTGGCTCAGAAGTGGGGCCGAGTGGCAGCTGTCTCCAGGGTGACCCATGTCTCCGGGTTGACAGTGAGCGCTGGTGGCCCTTCCCAGAGGGCTGGGCCGGGCAGCTGCCGAGCAGCGGGAGGGTCTGGCTCCTGGTCTCCAGCCCACGTGTGTGCCGGGGAGCCCGTGCTGTGCGTGAGGGCCCAGCTCTCTGCGGTAGTGCCCCAGGTACCGGAGCTGTGACGGCCTGTTTCACACGGGGCGGAGGCCTGTGCAGGTGCCCAGCTGGCATCTTGAGCTGTGCCCAGGAAGGGGCAGCCCCCAGGTCTCCCTCCTGCTGGCCTCCGTGGCAGGTAGCCTGGGGAACGCCTGGAACCAGGGTGTGGGTGCCCAAGGAACACGTGATTGGAGGGTGGCCGTGGGTGCCTGGGCAAGGAGCAGGCCAGTGGGTTCCAGAAGCCTGGCTGGCATGGGGGCCACGTTCCGGGGCACACCCCAGTGCAGGCCTCCTCCTTCCTCAGCCCACCCTGTCCTGGGATGCAGAGCGCCAGGAGGGCAGGCAGCCCCGGACTCTTGGTCCGAGATGCAGGAGGGATGACGGGAGCCCCCAGCTGATTCCGAGGAGAGCCGAGGTCCCCTTGGAGTGGAGGTGGCACTGCCGTGGCTCCCGGCCACGGGCATTGTGGCTTGGGCCCTGACGCTGGGTGAAAGGAGGCTTCAGGAGGTCGTGCACTCAGGCAGGTTCTTGGAGGGTCATCGCCCACTCCACCGGCCCGCTCAGGAGGCACCGTCACCGTGGGCTTCGCTGTGGTGCGAACAGACTGAGTGGGGCATCGTGGTTTGTACCCGCGGCCGGTGGTAGGGAAGCTGCCATCCCTCTCCAACTCTCCTGGCCATTGCTCATCACCGAAGCCGGGCTAGTGCCTTTGGGGGTGACAGGCTTGCGGGGGGGTGGGGGACGGGAAATGTAGATGTCTGCTCGCCGCTTGCCCCCTCCTGCGGGGTGCCTCCCAGACCGCTTCTCCTTCCCCAGCCACCCTGTGCCCCCTCGGAGAGCTGTCCCATCCTGGCCGGGCACAGCCTGGGATCCACATGGCCCGCTGGAGCAGGGAAGAGCTGGGTAGCTGACCACTCTCTCCCCGACAGCCATGTCCCGAGGGCAGGGGCTTGTGGGTACCCCTGAGCAAGGCTCCAGGTGGCAGCCGGAGACAGGAACCCTCTTGAGGCCATGCAGGTCCCAAGGATGAGAAG
>NW_006201951.1:1692677-1693921 GCF_000334495.1 Tupaia belangeri chinensis
CAGACTGAGTGGGGCATCGTGGTTTGTACCCGCGGCCGGTGGTAGGGAAGCTGCCATCCCTCTCCAACTCTCCCGGCCATTGCTCATCACCGAAGCCGGGCTAGTGCCTTTGGGGGTGACAGGCTTGCGGGGGGGTGGGGGACGGGAAATGTAGATGTCTGTTCGCCGCTTGCCCCCTCCTGCGGGGTGCCTCCCAGACCGCTTCTCCCCTGCCGCCTGCCTGGGGATGCAGTGCCCCACCCCTACCCCGAGACCTTGCCCTGGCCCTCTTACCCAGACACCCTGTGCCCCCTCGGACAGCTGTCCCATCCTGGCTGGGCACAGCCTGGGATCCACATGGCCCGCTGGAGCAGGGAAGAGCTGGGTAGCTGACCACTCTCTCCCCGACAGCCATGTCCCGAGGGCAGGGGCTTGTGGGTACCCCTGAGCAAGGCTCCAGGTGGCAGCCGGAGACAGGAACCCTCTTGAGGCCATGCAGGTCCCAAGGATGAGAAGCTTCCTGTCTGAGGCCCCTGCCGGGGCTGGGCCGGGGCCTGGCAGTGTCCAGCAAACGCATTGGTGTTCCCCGGGGGCCCAGCCCAGGGCAGGAACCTGGGGCAGCTCTGGGCCAGTCCATCCTGGGGCATGGTGTGACAGCACAGCAGGGACGGTCCTGTTGGCTGCAGCTCGCAGACCACGCTCCGCTCCGGGTGGGGCCCGCGAGGAGGGCTGGTTGGCCCTCAGCTCGGTGCAGTCACACCCCATCAGAGTGCTCGGTGCCTTGACAGGAGGCTGGCCCAGCCCCAGACCCCTGCCTGAGGAGCCGGGGTCAGATCCTGTCTGTACGCCCCTGACCCGCTCCACCACCCTCTCTGAGCCCCCGTTGTCCTTGTGGAGTCGGAAAGGCCCCCGCTTCCATGGCCACTGAGGAAGGCAGATGGCCCTGGCCCTGGGATCTGGGGACAGAGCAGGTGTGGAGGCCGCTCCTCCCTGGAGCTCAGCCCAGACTAAGTGCCGGCATCGGGGCGAGGGCTTCAGCGCCGCAGACTCTGGCTTCGCCCGCACGCCTCCCGGGGCCCCGGCGGCAGGGGCAGGGCGCAGGGAGCGTGCGGAGCACGCCCCGGGAGACCTCCCACTCGTGGCGCGGCACAGGCCGTCGGGGCCCCGGAGGCCCGAGGGGGGGCCGGGGCGTGCCCTGCCTCTGCCCAGGATGGAGGCCTCGTGCCTGGAGCTGGCGCTGGGGGGGGGGGGGCTGTGCACGGCGG
>NW_006201951.1:1694073-1698701 GCF_000334495.1 Tupaia belangeri chinensis
TGGCGGGGCCGCCCCCGCCCCTGCCTCTGCCCAGGATGGAGGCCTCGTGCCTGGAGCTGGCGCTGGAGGGTGAGCGGCTGTGCAAGGCTGGCGACTTCAAGGCGGGCGTGGTCTTCTTCGAGGCCGCGGTGCAGGTGGGCACGGAGGACCTTAAGACGCTGAGCGCCGTCTACAGTCAGCTGGGCAACGCCTACTTCTACCTGAAGGAGTACGCCCGCGCGCTGCGGTTCCACAGGCACGACCTGCTGCTGGCCCGGTGAGCGCAGGCGCCCAGGAGGCCTGGGCGTGGCGGGGCATGCGGCCGCGTTCCCCGTGTGCTCCACACGTCTGTCCGTGCATTCCCGGGTATACGTGTGCCCATCTGTAGGCCCTGGGGCATCTGCACCCCTCCCGGTCTTGGGGCTCCAGGCTCACACCCGCCCCAGCGTGGGGTCCCCTCGCCACGAACCCGCAACAGGCTTACCACCCCTGCCCATACCGCCAGCCTGCCCCGGCTGCCCACCAGCCCCTTGGGCTCCTGGGTGTCTCCAGGACTGTCCAGCCTCAGGCCTCTTCCGTGGGGCGCCCTGGTGGCACAGCCTCGCCTCACCTCATCCCTTCCTGTGTCCTCTTCCCTCAGGCCCTGCACGGCCCTGACCTGGGGGCTGGGCTGCACCCCCACCAGACCAGCCAGTGAGCCCCTCATTGTGCCGACACCCAGCAGACATGCACTGAGTGGGTCACTCCAGGGCCCAGGCCCCACTGCCAGCCCCCAGCTCTCCTGAGTCCTCTTGGCCCCTCCCCCTGGCCAAGGCCAGCTCCTGGGGTCCTGTGTGGAGCTCATGGCACCTCGGGGCCTGTCCCTGACTGACCCAGGAGAGGACATGACCCTGACCCCTGGGCACCTGCCCACCACTGCCCTGTGGCCTTACCATCCCACTGGACCTGCTCAGCCTCGACCTGGAGATGCAGGCTTCCAATCAGCTCAGCCAGTCCCCTGGGCCTGGCTCTGTCCCTGCCATAGTCAGGCTCCCTCTTGACTCAGGAGCCTGGCCAATGCTCACGGTCCTGCCCCCCAGGACCATCGGTGACCGCATGGGGGAGGCCAAGGCCAGTGGGAACCTGGGCAACACTCTCAAGGTTCTGGGTCGGTTTGACGAGGCCATTGTCTGCTGCCAGCGGCACCTGGACATCGCTCGGGAGCAGGGGGACAGGGTGAGTGCCGGCCCCAGGCAGGGGACAGGGTGAGTGCTGGCCCCAGGGCAAGGGACATGGTGAATACCGGCCTGGGGCAAGGGACAAGGTTAGGTACTGGCCCTGGGCAGGGGACAGGGTGGGTGCTGGCCTGGGGCAAGGGACAGGGTGGGTGCTGGCCCGGGGCAAGGGACAGGGTGAATGCCGGCCCGGGGCAAGGGACAGGGTTAGGTACTGGCCCTGGGCAGGGGACGGGGTGGGTGCCGGCTCCGGGCAGGGAACAGGGTGCGTGCTGACTCTGGGCAGGTGATAGGATTAGGTACTGGCCCGGTGTAGGCGCCCGGGTGGGTGCTGGCCCGGAGCAGGGGACGGGGTGAGTGCTGGCCTGGGGCAGGGGATGGGGTGAGTGGTGCCACTGTAAGCCACTGGCCCTCCTCCCCCAAATCCCCATTGGCAGGTGGTGCCCCCCCATCCACACTCAGCTGCCCCCGGGGAAGGGGAGCCAGGGAGGCTGGACCCCTAGATCCCAAGTGGCTGGGAGAGGATGGCACTCCTAGCTTGTGCCTACTGCAAGCTGGCACCCTGCCCACCTCCCACCGGCTCCCCCCCTCCCCACTCCCTGTGCCCCCATCTGCCAGCCCTGACCCCCGCGGGTCCGGGCCAGTGGGCCTGGCCGGGGCAGAAGTAGTGCAGTGATGGCTGCAGGCCGGTCGCCCTGTGGACGCAACCATGCAAGCCAGAGGGGCCACCCAGCTGGGGGCCTCGCCTCTGCGCCCAGAGGACGGCACTGAGGGCCTGGCCACCTCTACCGCCCCGTCGGCAGAGGACAGAGGAGCCAGACCCCCCACGTGTCCCCGTCTTTGGCCCTGTTCCTGCCTACGTGGCCGTGACTCAGTGGCAGCCCCGAGGGCCTCCCTGGCAGGCCTCAGAACAGGGGGGCCCATGGGCCAGTGGCACTCCTGCTCTGTGGGGGCCATGAAGTCACTCCCATGCACACCTGGGTGCTGCCCGCAGGTGGGGGAGGCCCGGGCCCTCTACAACATCGGCAACGTGTACCATGCCAAGGGCAAGCAGCTGTCTTGGAGCGCCACACAGGACCCTGGGCACCTGCCGCCGGATGTCCGCGAGACGCTGCGCAGAGCCTCTGAGTTCTACGAGTGAGTGGGGGCGGCCCGCACCCCGGATTCCGAGCCCACAGAGCAACCCGCCCGTCCCTGCCCCTCCCTTATCTCCTCTGGACAGCGCCGTCCATGCTGCAGCTCTTCCTGTTGCACCCGTACCTCTGGCACCCTCGGGGACTGGGTCCTGACCGGGCCCCTGAGCCTGGGGGCTAAGGAGACCCGCCCCGAGCTGCCCCTCTCTGGGACACAGGTCGGGTGAGGCCCCACTGGCCTCTGACCTGGGCGGCTAGGGTCATGGGCCTCCCTGATGCCACATGAAGGCTGCGGCTCAGATGGACTCGGCCCCCAGGAGGAACCTGTCCCTCGTGAAGGAGCTGGGCGACCGGGCGGCCCAGGGCAGGGCCTGCGGCAACCTGGGCAACACCCACCACCAGCTGGGGGCCTTCGCAGAAGCCACAGCCTTCCACAAGGAGGTAAGCAGCGCCTCGCAGGTGCCTGCTGGGCAGGCTGGTAGCCCCTGCCCATCCGCAGGGGCTCAGGGCTGCTTGTGACCACCAGCTCGTGGGTCTGTCCCACAGCGCCTGGCCATTGCCAAGGAGTTCGGGGACAAGGCCGCGGAGAGGAGGGCCTACAGCAACCTGGGGAATGCCCACATCTTCCTTGGGCGCTTCGACGTGGCCGCCGAGTACTACAAGTAGGCACTGCCCCGCCAGGGCCGGGGAGGGCCCGGGAGCTGGCCGCTGGGCCACAGGCCCACCCCCAGGTGAGGGCAGTGGCAGAGTCTCCCCAGAAGCAGGAGGGGGCTTCTGGGCTGCCCCAGGTGAGGGGTCCCAGCCCTGGCCTGGGCAGCAGCTGTGGCTGCCGGGTGGAGCTCTGGGCCTGCCTCTACCATGTGCCCTGGGTGCCATCCTAAGCCTTGGGCAGGGGTGCTTCTGTCTTGGGTCCCCTGAGAGGGTGGTGGCAGCGGGTGGTCAGGTGACAGGCCAACATGGGCAGAGCCGTCAGGAGCCCTGTTGGTCTGGTGCCTGCAGGCAGGCGTTGAAGCTATCTGAGGACGGGGACACAGTCCCGAGTAGCCCAGAGGGCCCTGGGCAGACACCCCTGGGCAGGCTCTTGCCCACCACTCACCTCCTGCCCTCCACACCCTCAGGGGAGGGGACAGTGGGGCGCCCCTCCTGGCAGCTGACCCTCCTGGCTTGGTGCAGGAAGACGCTGCAGCTCTCGCGGCAGCTCCGGGACCCTGCGGTGGAGGCGCAGGCCTGCTACAGCCTGGGGAACACCTACACGCTGCTGCGGGACCACGAGCGCGCGGCCGAGCACCACCTGCGGCACCTGCTCATCGCCCGGGAGCTGGCCGACAGGTGTGGTGGCACGGGCGGGCGGCCTGGCCTGGTGCGGCACCAGGTCACCACGGCTGAGGGGGTGACTGGGCCCGGGGACGGGACGCCCGAGCCTGGCCCCGCTCATCGCCCGGGAGCTGGCCGGCGGGTGTGGCTGGGCACAGCCAAGGCAGATGACTGGGCCGAGGGACTGGGACACCCGAGCGCTGGCCCCTGTCACCCTGCCCTCTGCCTCTCTGCCTCCATCCACGCGTGTCCATGGCAGCCCTTCTGGGGCAGTGACGGACCACAGGTTGCTGGGCCAGCCCTGCCCACAAGCCTCAAGGCTGTGGAGAGAGGCCTTCTCGGAAGGCTGCCCTGTCAGGGGCCCTCAGGGTGACGATGCCAGTGTGCTGGAGCCACGTAGGGGTGGTCACACAGCTGTGGGAGTGCGCTGAGCCAGGCACTCAGCTGCAAGTGGCCACCTTGGTGTCTGGTTCACCCAGTAAACGGGGGCAGGGCGAGCAGGCGGTGTGCGGTTAAGGTCCTGGGTTCCCACATGGCCGACCATGGTTTGAGTCCTGGACCCTGCAGCTTGAAAGTCACAACAAATCGAGACCAGCAGTTGGTGTAATGGCTATGTCACTGGACTCCCATGTAGTTGACTGAAGTTCAAGTCCCGGAACCGGTGGCTTAAATTCACGCCGGGCGTGTGTGCGTGTGTGCCCAAGATCCTGAGAGCAGAATGGAGGAGAAGGGATTGTGGTATGGCCATCCCCTCTGGGGGGTGATCTCCCGCTTTCTCTCTCTGCCTGTCTCTGTCTTTCTGGAATGCTCACGTGCCCTGCAGCAAAAACCTCTCCAAAAAAGCAAAGCAAAGCACAGCAAATAAATAGATAAGTAAATATCTAAAATAATAAATGAACGGAGGCGGGACTGGGGTGCTGCCCAAAGCAGGAAGGGGGCCACAGCGGAGAGAGCCTGGCGACCCCAGGAGGCAAGCCAGGCCAGGAGG
>NW_006201951.1:1699703-1703231 GCF_000334495.1 Tupaia belangeri chinensis
GGCTGTGGAGAGAGGCCTTCTCGGAAGGCTGCCCTGTCAGGGGCCCTCAGGGTGACGATGCCAGTGTGCTGGAGCCACGTAGGGGTGGTCACACAGCTGTGGGAGTGCGCTGAGCCAGGCACTCAGCTGCAAGTGGCCACCTTGGTGTCTGGTTCACCCAGTAAACGGGGGCAGGGCGAGCAGGCGGTGTGCGGTTAAGGTCCTGGGTTCCCACATGGCCGACCATGGTTTGAGTCCTGGACCCTGCAGCTTGAAAGTCACAACAAATCGAGACCAGCAGTTGGTGTAATGGCTATGTCACTGGACTCCCATGTAGTTGACTGAAGTTCAAGTCCCGGAACCGGTGGCTTAAATTCACGCCGGGCGTGTGTGCGTGTGTGCCCAAGATCCTGAGAGCAGAATGGAGGAGAAGGGATTGTGGTATGGCCATCCCCTCTGGGGGGTGATCTCCCGCTTTCTCTCTCTGCCTGTCTCTGTCTTTCTGGAATGCTCACGTGCCCTGCAGCAAAAACCTCTCCAAAAAAGCAAAGCAAAGCACAGCAAATAAATAGATAAGTAAATATCTAAAATAATAAATGAACGGAGGCGGGACTGGGGTGCTGCCCAAAGCAGGAAGGGGGCCACAGCGGAGAGAGCCTGGCGACCCCAGGAGGCAAGCCAGGCCAGGAGCCAGCTCCCCAGGCTTTGGCCCTGGCCCTGGCCTGGCCTGCTCCCTGCTGCACAGACCCTGCCCGAGAGGCCAGCGAAGCAGAACCAGCTGTACGGTGTGCTTTGCACACACGCAGCTTCGCACACGTGTGGCTTTTCACATGCATGCTAACTGGAAGAGAGGGAGAAGATGCAGCTCAGCCTGACACTAGCAGGGTCCGTGGGGGCTCCTGGCTGGCTGGCGGGGCCATGAGGTCACTGCAGCCGAGGAGGCTGTTAGTGATGGCCTTGGGGTCCCAAAGGTGGCACCTGACAGGGGACGGGCCCTGACCCCTGGAGGCTCGGGGACCGGGGATAGCTGCAGGCCTGGGGGCAGGTATGGACTCAGTGGGCCTCTCTACAGGGTGGGAGAGGGCCGGGCGTGCTGGAGCCTGGGGAACGCCTACGTGTCCATGGGGAGCCCGGCGCGGGCCCTGACCTTTGCTGAGAAGCATCTGCAGATCTCCCAGGAGGTGAGGCTCCCGTCCACCCCGCTCAGCCGCCAGCGGTCCACTCTGTGTGTGCCTGGGCTTGCTCCTGGGCCAGCCCTTCCCTGGCCACCTGCTCCTGCAGACGCCTGGCTGCTTGCCTGGGGGAGGACCGCGGGGGCCATCGGACATGGCACGCACCCTGCAGTGTTTTCGGCCCCAGTCCTTCTGTTCCCTGCTGTGGAGCTGGGCAGATGGGCCTGTACCACCGGGCAGCCCAGGGGGTTCTTCCCAGGACCCTCAGCCGGATGCTCTCCTGGGAGCTGAGGCTCCCTCATATGTGGTGAAGGTGCCTGCGGTTCCCCTGCCTGCCCACCCAGGGCCCACATAGTGTGGTCAGTGGTTAGTGCAGAAACGTGGTGGGTGGGCCCGCGGCCTCTTTACCCCAGCCTGCCCTGCATCGGCCTACTCCCACTGTCCGCCTGTCTGCTGAGACAGGCCCCAGCCCTCCTGCCCACCAGCCCACAGCCTTGTAGGACGTGGATAGGTGGGCATGGCTGAGACGCCCAGTGCTGGTGGCCAGCAGGGCCAGCCCCACACCCATCAGTTCACCCTTCAGGCAGTTCCTGGCAGGGGCCCACCATGCCCCACCCACCTCTGGGTTGACTTGGGCAAGGCCAGTTCCTGGGCAGTGCAGAGCGCCCTGGAAGGCCCCCTCAGGCCCGAGAGTGCAGACCACCCCCACTCGCTTGCCCCTGCTTGCCGCAGATTGGGGACCGCAGCGGGGAGCTCACGGCCCGCATGAACGTGGCACAGCTGCAGCTGGCACTGGGCCGGCTGAGCAGTCCAGCAGCCGCCGAGAAGCCTGACCTGGCCGGCTATGAGGCCCAAGGTGAGTCCACAGCGGAGGGCCAGTGAGAGGGGAGAGAGCCCTAGGCCTGGGGCTAGCTCGCAGCCCAGCCTGCGATGTAGTCGACCTCCTTTGGCCAGAACTGTGGCAGGAGGGATGCCTGGTGGGGCATGGGTCTTGGGGCCACGGTGCAGGTGTAGCAGTGGGGGCTGCCCCAGCAGGCTATGCCCTGGGCCTGGAGTAGGTCGGTCTGTGCTGCCCCCGGGAAGATTCCCCTGGCTCTGGGAGCCCCCACTGGGCCAGGAACAAGCAAATCACCATTGCAGGAGAAGGGCGTGCAGGGTGCTGGCGTGCAGGTGGGCAGGTTGGAGATTAGGGCAGAGGGAGGGCCAGGTAGGAGGGACATTCAAGAGGTGGGGACACCGGGCAAAGGCAGCCACCAGCCCTTCCTTGTCCACGGTTACCCATGATTACCCTGGGCCCCTTCCCTACGTCCCTGGCACCACCACTGGACTGGCCGTGGGAAGGGCAGGAAGGGGCTGCTGCAGTCCCCAGGGCAGTCCTTAGACAAGAGCTCTGGTCAGACCAGAGTGGGAGGCCCAGGGAGGCCCGAGGGCTGTGGCCACGTGGGTGCGGGCACTCGGCAGGTAGGCCCTGAGGACCCGCCATAATGATCTCACTGACAGCACACAGGACTGGACACCCCTGCAAAGCAAACACAGACGGCCGGGGGCGCTGAGCTGGGCTGAAGCCACTGGCGGGGCAGGGGTGTGTCATGGGGCGTCACCGGCAGGAACCAGCTCACAGCCCATGGTCTAAGTATGTGGGGACTCAAGCCCAGCTCACGTGGCTGTTTCCAGGGGCCCCAACAGGGATGCATGCCCCGGCCCTGGTGCCCCAAGCCTGCAAATGCCCTGTGGTCGGGGGTCGGGGACCCCGTGATTCTCATGGGTTTCTGACGATGGCCTGCCCTGGGAACCCGGGCGCACCCCCAGAGGCTGAGGGCAGGAAGGAGTCGGCGTGGTGGGGGTCCTGCCATGGGAGCAGTGCACACGGTGGGTTGCAGGGTCTGTGGCAGGTCCCTGACGACTCCAGGATGTCCAGTTGGGGAAGCCCCACCCACTCACCCCAACACAGCCCCATGGCGGTGCTGTGTGCTGACCCTCGGAACCAGGCAGGGGTGGGGGCAGGGCTGGCCAGGGCTAGAAGGGCCCCCCAAGGCCGCTCGGCTCTGTGCCCAGCTGTTCTCTTCCTGGAGCCAAGGAAGAGGGGGGCATGTCGCGGGCAGACAGCCGGAAACAAGGCGGCTTCTGTCCTCGCCAGCCCCTCTGCCCTGCCTCCGCACCAGGCCCTTCCCAGCAGGGGCCCTGGGAAGCCACCTCCCACAGCTGCATTGGCCAGGCGGCAGGGGACGCTGAGGGAGCCCCTTCCCTCGCTGGGGGGCGTGTGCAGGCTGGTCCTGGCAGCCCTGCCTCTGGGCCAGAGGCCTTGGTGGGGATGCAGCTACGGGAGGCAGGCCCGTGCCCCGAAAGGCTGGGGAGCCCCCCGGGCAAACCTCCCCCA
>NW_006201951.1:1703499-1706419 GCF_000334495.1 Tupaia belangeri chinensis
TCCCTCGGTGGGGGGCGGGGGCAGGCTGGTCCTGCCACCCCTGCCTCTGGGCCAGAGGCCTTGGTGGGGATGCAGCTACGGGAGGCAGGCCCGTGCCCCGAGAGTCTGGGCAGCCCTCGGGGACAGCCCCACTCAGGTGAGCCTGGGCAAAGTGCGGAAGGCCCCTCCAGGGTCGGGACTCTGAGGGGCAGGGGAGCTGCGGGAGGGCTCCCTGCAAGGGGCGTCCTCACCCTCGGTTCAGTGGTGTGTGGGTGGCAGGCCCCACTGCCTGGCCGGTGCCGTAGTGGAGGCTGTGACCCAGCTGGGTGTGTAGGGCTGGAGTAGGGAAGGAGTTTGGCCCAGAAGGAGGGGGCTGGCCCGTGGATGGGGCTGGCCTGGGGTGGGTGGTCAGGCAACGTGAGCTCGGGTGGTGAGTGTGGCCATGGAGGGTCGGCTTGAGGCCAGGCTGGCGGGACCAGGACGGTTTTCCTCCTGGTCCCAAAAGCCAGGGGACTGTCACACAGCTGGAGGACACAGGCCTCTGGTCTGGCTGTCGTGCGGGCAGGGCAATAGTTCTGCCCAGGACAATGGCCCTCAGGAAGTCCCCAGGGTCTCAGGGATGGCAGGAGGTAGTGTCCGAGAGGTGAGCCTGGTGAACAGGAGACCTGATCCCCACGCCTCTGTCCTGCCTCTGGCACTGGCGCCCCAGCAGTGCTGAGAGCAGCCCCTAGCAGGAGGTGAGAGGGAGCGGACCCGAGAGCCCAATGGTGGCAGGTGAGCACTGAAGACATGGACGTGGCACAGACCCTGTGATTGGCACGTGACATCGGCTTTTGGGCAGCCAGGTGGGCCCTGCACCCTCCTGTCCTCATGTCCGTCTGTCTGTGGTCACTTGGCGCTCAACCCTCTGGGCTCCCTCGGCTCTGCCTTGACACGGCCCGAACTGGGCATCGTGGCTGGTGGCCCCTGCTGAGCCTCAGTGTCTAGCCCTGTGCCAGGCGCGCTTTGGAAGGACGGAGACGCAGGACGGGGCAGGGGTGGGGCAGGGATGCTGGGAACAGCCGGCAAAGTGCCAGGGCGGGCTCTGGGGGACTGAGTCCATCCAGCCACGGCCAGGGTGGCTCAAAGGACACACAGCTGCTTCTGTCCCGAAGGCTGGGAGTCCACGGCGGAGGGCCAGGAGAGGGGAGATAGGGAGCTCGAAGACCCCGGTGTCTTCCCACAAGGGCACCACCCCATCGTGGGGGTTTCCCCTGAGCCCTCACTTTGTGGGTTAGGGCTTTGGGTTAGGGCTTTAGCGTGAGTTCCGGGGGGCAGGCACACGGTGACACCTGAGCAAAGACTTGGCAGGGACAGAGCAACCATAAACCTAAACAGAGGGGTGGCAGGGCAGGCAGAAGGGACGGCCAGGGCCGAGGCCCCGCAAAGGCAGGCCTGCAGGTGCGCAGCCAACGGGGCGACAGAAGGCCCTGCTGGATCTGGCGGGGCGGGGCAGGCAGGGCCCCTCAGGGCTGCTCCATGTTTTGGGTTCCTTCGTGAAGAAGGGACCAAGAGGCAAAGCTAGGTAGCTGGCAGGTGGGGGTGGGTGACTCGGGTCCCAGTGAGGGAGGAGGTCGGGCTTGGGGTCTCTTGTGAAAGGGAAGCTGCTAGGGTTTCAGACCCAGGGGTCTGAGCCCAGGGGTGCAGCAGGGGCAGGTGTGCAAGATGACCCATGGGGGCTGGGCTTGGAGAAGTCTCTGGACCTTGCCCCTGTAGGCAGGAGGGTCAGGGCCTGAGGCCCCCAGCAGGGCGGCTCTGCCAGGGGTGCGCAGGCCGTCGGAGCTGCTGGACCCTGTGCCTAGGCAACACTCCCAGACAGACGGTACATGGAGCCAGCTGAGGGGCCTGCCCTGGAGCCAGTCAGGAGCCGTGTCCGGGAGGGTCACCACGGCCCTACTGAGCTGCGTCATGGTGGAGGGCCAGGCAGGGAAACCAGGCAGGCCCCCGGGGCATCGGGGAGGCCAAGGCAGATGCCGGCTTGCCCGTGCTAGGAGACGGAGCAGCTTTGATAGGTCAAGGGCCGCCTGTCCACCCCAGTGGTGCCCGTGGGTGTGGGCGATGCCCCCGTGCCACTCGGCGTGCTGCGGCTCTCCCCAGTCCGGAGTTGGGTGGGCGGTGAGCAGCCCTTCAGAAATAAGCCCCCACCCCCCTGCCTGTCTCCTCCAGCCTTGGAATGTGCTCAGGCAGCATGACGGGCCCGGCCGTGCCCAGGCTGCTGGCAGAGGGCTAGGGCAGGGAGCCCACTCCCCACTCAGGGCATGCCTGTTGGGAGTCCAAGGACCCTGAGGGGCCCAGCTGGATGCCCTGTCCCAATGTGCACAGGCCGGCCGGCAGCCTCCTGGCCAGGCCCACGAGGGCTCTGGGGTTGACAGCCCTGGGCGTCCTTCTGATGGCCACTGTCCTGCTCAGGCTGCTGCAGAGCAGGGCCCAGCTGTGGCTTCCATGAGCCCAGCGGCCCCCTCTCTGCCCGCCCTGGCCTCTGAACCAAGGCCCTCAATGCTTGAGCTGACCTGGGGCGGGGGCTAGGAGGGGTCCCCAAAGTCCTTGGCTCTCTGCATCCCTGTCACCTCGCCCTAGCCAGTTTTAGGGTGTTAACCATTTAAATAGGTAATGGGGGCAGGCCTGCCTGGGGGCTCCCTATATCCCGAGCTAGCACCCCATTGCCCACCAGGCCCCTCCAGTCCTCACTGGCTGGGTGGAGGTGGGGTCCCACTTCCCTGGTAGGGCCCAGAGGCATGGGCTCTGGAAGTGCAGCCAGACACACCTGCAGGGGCCTGCCTGGGGGCTCCCCAGTTCCCACCCAGCTGGGGCCAGAGGCGACACACTCAGCAGGGGGAGCCCGGGCCCAAGCTCAGCCCCCACCCCTCCAGCAGCTGCCGAGTGACTGGTCTCGGCCTTTACC
>NW_006201951.1:1709436-1711598 GCF_000334495.1 Tupaia belangeri chinensis
GAGCCGAACCAGTTTTGAGAGTTCAAGGGCCGCCTGTCCACCCCAGTGGTGCCCGTGGGTGTGGGCGATGCCCCCGTGCCACTCGGCGTGCTGCGGCTCTCCCCAGTCCGGAGTTGGGCGGAGAAGCCCCCACCCCCCTGCCTGTCTCCTCCAGCCTTGGAATGTGCTCAGGCAGCATGACGGGCCCGGCCGTGCCCAGGCTGCTGGCAGAGGGCTAGGGCAGGGAGCCCACTCCCCACTCAGGGCATGCCTGTTGGGAGTCCAAGGACCCTGAGGGGCCCAGCTGGATGCCCTGTCCCAATGTGCACAGGCCGGCCGGCAGCCTCCTGGCCAGGCCCACGAGGGCTCTGGGGTTGACAGCCCTGGGCGTCCTTCTGATGGCCACTGTCCTGCTCAGGCTGCTGCAGAGCAGGGCCCAGCTGTGGCTTCCATGAGCCCAGTGGCCCCCTCTCTGCCCGCCCTGGCCTCTGAACCAAGGCCCTCAATGCTTGAGCTGACCTGGGGCGGGGGCTAGGAGGGGTCCCCAAAGTCCTTGGCTCTCTGCATCCCTGTCACCTCGCCCTAGCCAGTTTTAGGGTGTTAACCATTTAAATAGGTAATGGGGGCAGGCCTGCCTGGGGGCTCCCTATATCCCGAGCTAGCACCCCATTGCCCACCAGGCCCCTCCAGTCCTCACTGGCTGGGTGGAGGTGGGGTCCCACTTCCCTGGTAGGGCCCAGAGGCATGGGCTCTGGAAGTGCAGCCAGACACACCTGCAGGGGCCTGCCTGGGGGCTCCCCAGTTCCCACCCAGCTGGGGCCAGAGGCGACACACTCAGCAGGGGGAGCCCGGGCCCAAGCTCAGCCCCCACCCCTCCAGCAGCTGCCGAGTGACTGGTCTCGGCCTTGACCTGCCGCAGGCCAGAGCAGCGGGAAGGCTGGGGGGAGCAGCATGGGCCAGCCAGGCCCCGCTGGGGCCTCCTCTGCTGTCATGGTTAGTTTCTCTCTGGCCAGCCGTTGTTGCAACATGGATTTTCAGACCACCGTGGTGGTCATGGTGCCTTGGTCACCAGTCTGGGCTGCCCCTGGGAGGTGGGGGTAGGGGTACTGGGGAGCTTCCTGGAGGTGGTGGCAGCGGAACTTATGGACATATGACTGGCATGCCAGGCAGAGTTCCCAGTGAGGGGTGAGCCAAGAGGAGGATGGGGCAGAAGCAGGGACACCAGGCCCATCTCGGCCCTGCCCAGGGTCCTCCCGTCTCGACACCCTCCCTCGGGCAGGATTGTCTGGGGCTGGCAGTGCAACAGGGTGCCGGCTGACTGGGCCCTGCTGTCTTCCAGGGGCCAGACCCAAGAGAACACAGAGGCTGAGCGCGGAGGCCTGGGACCTGCTCAGGCTGCCAGTGGAGCGGGTGAGCAGGCACAGGGGAGCCCAGGCAGGCGGGCAGCCGGGTGAACGGGGCCTGGCAGGGTTTGCTGTGCCATCACATTCAAGGCTCCTGATGCAGAGAGGTGGCCCCCACACCCCGAGACTCTGGGTGACCTGAGGTACCGGTGCCCACTCCCTATCACCTCCCCCTCTTGCTGGCTGTGTCTCCCAGGGGACAAGGTGTGTCACCTGCATGCTGCAGAGTACTCTGTTCCAGTGAGGACGGAGCAGGCGCTCTGTCCCCTCCCATTTGGACTCTACCTGAAAGGGGGACAAAGCCATCCTGGGTGGGGAGACTGCCCAGGCTCGGCAGAACCCAGCAAGCAGGTTTGGGGCTGGGGGGCCCACCGTGTGGGTGCTGTGCTGCCCTGGGCCGTGGCCTGGCCTGAGCTCGGTCTTCAGCGTAGCCTGGGTTTGACTGTGTGCAGCCACTGTGGCCTGGCGTGGAGACCAAGTTCCGAGGGCACCCCTCTCTCGATGCCCTCGCCAGCCCTCCCGCCCTTCCTCGGGGACCGAGCGCTGCTGTGCACCTCTGGAGCAGGGTGCCTGCACCTGCCCGGCCTCCTCTTAGGTTCTGGGGGGGGGTTGCCTTTGTCGCCAGCCTTCCCTTTCTTCCCAGGAGCAGAATGGAGACAGCCACCATGCAGGGGACTGGCAGGGGCCAGGCAGGGACTCGCTCCCCCTGCCCGCGAGGGGCAGGAAGTACCAGGAAGGGCTGGACACTGTGGACAGGAGGCCCCGGGAGAGCGGCCACTC
>NW_006201951.1:1711625-1721863 GCF_000334495.1 Tupaia belangeri chinensis
TGACGCTCGTGGTAGGTGCTTCCCGGGGCAGGGTGTGGCCCAGCCCCCCCACGCCGCTGCCCCGAGGAGGCCAGGTCAGGCAGCGCCCCGGCAGGAGATGGTCCTGCTGTGAGCCTGGCCACACACACACACACACACACACACACACACACCCCAGTGCGGCGACATGCTCTGGGCCCCAGGGTGCTCTGTGCAGGGGTTGTGAGCTTCCAGCGTGGTTGTACCCAGCCCCAGGCAGGCACTCGGGCCTCAGTCCCCATCTCCAGCATCAGGCAGCGACTGGCTCTTGAGTTTTCAGGGACCTTGTCTGGTGTCTGCATCCCCCTCCTTGCCAGTCACAGGGCAGGCCTGGCATGCCAACCTGGGCGGCTCTGGACACCCTGGGGGACTGGGGCTGGTTTACCCTCAGGAGCCCCTGAGGGGTGGGAGCAGCCAGCAGCTCCTTGGGGACATTCTGGAGCCTTCTGGGCCTGGGCCCTGGACACAGGGTCCTGAGTGGCATCTTAGGAGAGCAGGAAGCCCCAGGCCGTGCCAGGCCAGGCTGAGCAGTGCTGAGCTGCCCGGTGCAGGCCTGCCGGGACAGAGCACCAGGACAGACCAGGGCCGGGGGGTCACGGTCCTGTATTCGCCTCTCCTGATGGCCCTCACAGAGTAGGCCCCAGGACCTAGAAACAAGCCCAGACCGCCCACCCTGGGAACGGGCAGAGGTCCAGACAGGACTTGGAGGTGCCGCGTGAGGCCAGAGGGCTGTGGCGCGCGGAGGCTACCAGGCCGGGGCCGGGGCCGCATGGGACGGTCCGGCCATGGGATCACAGCGAGGCTTTCAGACACATGGTGGGTGTGGAGGCCACTACAGTGCGTGGGGTCCACTCAGCCCAGCCACACTGCCATTGCGGGAAGCCACGGGGCCCAGAATGGGGAGGGTGGCAACCCGCCTGGCTTCTGGGGTCCAGCTCAGCCATGGGAAGGACGCGAGGCTCCTCCCGCCGGCCCGGTGCTGGCAGGAAGCCCGGGCGGGGGAGCAGGGAGGGCCTTTCAGATAAGCACCCCCTGCCACCCTGCGTCCGCCCCAGCACGGCGCTGGCAGATCCAGCTGTTACAGAGCGGGCCACCAGCGCGCGTGTGTACTGGGGCGGCACCAGAGGGCTCTGGCCCTGTTGGAGTGAGGTGTGACACCGCGGCCAGCAGCCAGGCAGCTCCAGGTCGCTGCTGTGGAGAACCCGGGACCTGGCGTGAGTGTGGGGTCTTGGGCGTCCCTGCGGCCCCCGGCAGGGCTGGGTAGGCTTGCCCCGGGTCTGTCCTCTTCCTCCTAGGACAGAGTGGGTTTAAATAAAGCAGGAGGCAAGTCAGACTGGAACTTCAAGGAGGAAGGGGCTACAGTTTGGGTCCAAGAAGAGGTCGGAGCAGGGCAGGGGAATCCCCGAGGCCTCTGGGCCCAGGTTGTGTTCTGGAGTGAGGGGCCACCCAGGGTCTGGTCCCAGGGCCTGAACTGTGGTCCTGGACTCACTCATTGCCTTGCAGCCTTACCTCGGTGGGGCCGGCTCAGGGAGGGGCTGCAGCTGGGCCCCGGTCTAGGAACCTGGAGCCAGGCTCAGCTGTGGGGCCTCAGGGCTCCTGTGTGGGGGACATCTCATCACCCCATGGGCGAGGGGCCAGGAGAGGCCTCGGCACCCCTTGGGACCCAGGTGTCAGCTGGGGGTGCTGGAGGAGCCCAGCAAGGTCAGTCCTCGGGGGCCTTGGCAGGGCCTTACTCTGCTTGGGCTGCATGACAAGGGCCCCAGCAGGCAGTGCCCAAGAGCCCGCTCCCCCGGGGCACCGTGCCTGCAGTGCTCTGGGTGCCCCCAACCCCAGCCCAGCATTGAGGGAGGGGCCTCGGCCCCGCCTGTTCTTGGGGGCATCTGCTGTGTACCTACCAGCAGGCAGCAGGCCAGTCCTGCTGTCCCAGCCACGCCAGCCCGGCGGGCTCCGCCGTCTCAGGTGACCTTGCGGCCCCATGGCCTGAGCCGTCCGGGCCACACGTGTCTGAACCTGGCTCTGCTCTCGCGGCTATGGAACTCAGCTGCGCAACCTCTCTGCCGCAGGACGGCGGGGGTAGTCTCGGCCTGCTGCAGGAGCCAAAGCTGCACGGCCCGCCTCTGCTGACACCTCCTGCCCACTGGTTCTGTGCGGTGATAGCCAGCTCAGGGGCCTTAGGGAGGCCAACACTTCGGCCCCACCTGTGCCTCTGCTCCCGAGTGATGGCGGGGTGGGTCTGCTCGGGCCCTGCCCCGGGGGAGGCCCCCAGACCACCCTCCAGCCTCCCCTTTAGGGATGTGTAAACCGAGGCTGGGGGCACGCTGTCTGAGGTCACCCACAGAGCAGGGCTTGGCCAGGCCTGGGACCCTCACCCTCTCTCTGGAGCTGAACCTCTCGGGGCTCCCTACCCACCCCTATCCTGGGACTGGCCTGGGCCCAAGCACCCCCACCCCCACCCCGGAGTCGGTCTTGACGGGCACCTCCTAGGCCCTACAGCCCAGCTGGCCGCCCAGTGCCTCCAGCCAAGGGGCAGGCAGGGCCTCTGCTACCTGAGGTGCAGTGAGGGGTTATGGGGAGCCAGGGTAGTGGGGCCAACCCGCAGAAGCACCCCTCTTCTCAGACTCGTTCCGGGAGCTTTTCCCTCTGCTCACCCCAAACCTGTGCTCCTGAGTTCCCTGGGGATCAGGCTCTGCCCTCCAGCCACCCAGGACAGGCCCTGGGCCACCGCAGTCCCACCTCGGCCAGCACGGGGTGTGGGAGGCTGGGGTGCCCACCCCTGTGCTCTGGTCCCAAATGTCTGCTGTCTCCTGGGCCTGCCCGCCAGTCCCAAGCCTCTGTATCACCTGAACCCATGACGGGTGGGGACAAAGCAGGCGCTCTGCATTCGGTGACTGCCACATCTGGCCACTTGCCGGCCAGCTGCCTCCTTCGCTCCTTCTATTGTGGAACCCATTGTGGGGCTGGCAGGTGGCGTGGCAGAGGCTGGGGCAGGACAGAGGGCCTCCTGGATGGTGGCCGCTGGACGGGGGTCCGGGTGTGCGATCCAGGCTGAGAAACCAGGGCAGCCAGGGGCAGGGACAGGCCTGGGCTGGGGGGAGGAGGCAGGGCGGATGGTGTGGTCCTCGGGGTTGTCCCTGGGTCTGAGGGCCTGACAAGTGGGCCGCACTGACCACCCACGCCCTTCCCAGGGCATCCCGAGGGCCCCGTCTTCCGAGGAGGAGTGCTTCTTCGACCTGCTGAGCAAGTTCCAGAGCAGCCGTAGGGAGGAGGGTCAGGCCGGGGCGGCCGAGGCTGCTGCACCCACTCTGGGGGAGAGGACTGGTGAGGCTCTCCTCGCCGTGGGCCACTCAGTGGCCCTTCCATGTGGGGTGGCCTCCTAGACAGGTGGGCCAGGGTCTCCAGGCTGCCCGAGGGGCGAGACGGGCCAGCTGCGAAGTGCCCCTGTCACCAGGCGTCCTCCCTCCCCACCGTGCCCAGAGTGGCACCCTGGGAAGCCTATAATTATCCCGCCCCCGGAAGACACAGTGTTGGGTGCCTCAGCTGTCTCAGAGCAGGCGTGGGAGGCTGACGCGTGCTCCTTGCACCCCTGGGGGCCTGGGGAGTGGGGTAGGAGCGCTTGCGGGGCCCGTGCTCCAATGCCCCTGGGAGCCCATGCACCAGGACTGCACTCCAGGGCCCCACAGGCCTCGCCTCTGCCCCTGCAGCCCAGCCCTCAACAGCTTCCCCGCAGACCGAGGAGTTCTTTGACCTCATCGCCAGCTCCCAGAGCCGCCGACTGGACGACCAGAGGGTCAGTGTGGGCAGCCTACCGGGGCTGCGCGTCACCCGCAACAACGCAGCGCACCTCCGTGGCGATGGGGACCCGCAGGAGCCAGGGGACGAGTTCTTCAACATGCTCATTAAGTGCCAGGTGGGGCTGCGGGGGGCCCGACTGGGGGGCTTCGGGGCCCCCACTGCAGGCCGTGTCTCAGGGGCACCCCGGGGGAAGCACACCAGTGGGGAGGGCCACTGGATGTCCATGGGTCCCAAGACCTGGAGCCCCCTTTGCTGGGAGCTGGTAACCTGCTGGACAGGCTACCCTCCCACCAGAAGGCAGCCCTGGGACAGCCACAGGCGTTCTGCAGCTCAGGGCTCGGAGGCCTCCAGGTCCCGCGGGCTGGGGCCTCCAGACCCTAGGGGTCTGCCCAGCCTTCCACATCCGGGCTCCGGACACTAAGGGCATATGGCACCCAGAGTGGGAGGGCAGGGAGAGTCTAGGCAGGCCAACGCAGTGGACGGTGAGGACCAAGCCGCGTCTCAAAGCAAGAGGGGCAGGGCAGGGGCCGCAAGCAGCCTCACCAGCAGGTGGGCAGGAAGATCTGAGCCACCCCCGCCAAGGTGGGTCTAGAAACCTGCCAGTGGGGCAGGCAGTGGCCTACTCCCTGCACCCCGCTAGAATGTCCATCCCCACAGAGGAGAGGACAAGGCTCCCGATGAGCCACCTCAAAAGCAGCCCGTCTGCATGCATGCATGGGGCAGCAGCCACCAGCCCCTGCTCCTCCTGCTCCGGGCCCTACAGAGACGCTTGGGCACCCCCACAGGCCCCTGACTGCCACACTGGGGAAGGCAGCGCTCACAGGGCCACCCTGGGGGTGTGGGGGCCTCACTGCAGGCTCCGTGGGCTGAGCCCCCAGGCCCACTGAGGGCAAGTGCGGAGGCACAGCCACGCTTGGGAGGTCCCTGGGATTACCAGGTCTCGGGCACAGACCCCGGAGGTGGCCTGGGCCTGGCTTCTCACCCCACCACGCTGCAGGCCTCGTGGTGGGCAGCTCCGCACAGGCCCCAGAGCTGACCGGGAAGGGCACGGCCACCAACCACACGTGTGTGCCCAGTCCTCCAGGATTGATGACCAGCGCTGCCCGCCACCTGACCTGCTGCCCCGAGGCCCCACCATGCCGGATGAGGACTTCTTCAGCCTTATCCAGAGGGTGCAGGCCAAGCGGATGGACGAGCAGCGTGTGGACCTCGCCGGGAGCCCGGAGCAGGAGGCAGGCGTGCTGCCCGAGGACCAGCAGCAGTACCAGTCTGGTGCCAGCTAAGGCCTCGTGCCCACAGTCAGGCCCACCCCACCCCCAGTTCTGAATACCAGGGGCCCCTAAATGTCCACGATGCCTGTAGTCCCTGAAGAAGCTGGGCCCTGAGCCAGGGCTGCCAGCACATTCTGGCCCTGGCCCTTCCCGCCGAGCCAGCCACTGGGCAGTGTCCGCACAGCAGCCCGCCCTGGGAGGAGGCTCCCGCCAGCGCTGCCCTTTGGGAGAAGCTGTGCTCCCATCCTGGGCTGGCGCCACGTGCTCCATGGCTTCCTGTAGGCCCTCTCTGCCTCACCCCTGCCCCAGGCTGGGCCAGGCCTTCACCATGTCAGCCCCAAACCCTGGTGCTGCCCAGACCCAGTGCTCTCCCCCTGAACCCCCATGTTGCCCTGCCCTGCCCTGCCCTGCCCTGCCCTGCCAATGTGAAACCCTGCTGTCTCTCCCAAGCCCCCAAAAGTCTGGAGGCTGCTGGTGACACAGGCACGTTGTCCCCAGAACTGGTCCCAGGATGGCTGCCCAGCCTCTGTCCTCCAGGACAGGGCACCCTCCCAACCTCCCCCAACTCAGGCCGAAGCCCAAGCAGGCCTGAGGCGCCCACCAGGGGCCAGAGCAGAGGGGACAAAAGGGCACAGATTCCAACGCGGCCAAGCTCCGAGCCTTTAACCCCAGCAAGTTCCTGGCCAGTGGGACCTGGTCTGAGGGCCGCTGGCCTCAAGCCTGAACCCCCCAGGGGGCGACGGGTCCCAGCCACTGCCCCAGTTTGGGGGTTAGTGGGCGTTGAAAGGGTACCTGCAACTGGCCCTCTGGACCCTAGGTGAGCACTCCCGCCGAGCACCCCCGCCCCCCACCAGCTGGGAGAGTGCCGCCGCCTCCTCCCCAGGAGGAAGGCCCTGCTCTGCCGGCTCGGAACCCTGAGACTTGGACGGGACCTGCTAGAGCCCCCATAGGATGGTGCCTCCAAGCCCGGGGAGCAGCTCTCCTGTCCCCCTGGAGTATAGCCCGGGAGCCAGCGAGAGCCTTTCAGACGAGGGGCAACCCCGCCAGGAGGGCAGGGCAGATGCAGTACTGGGCCCTGTGCCCCCATACTTGAATGTACAGGCATATTTATTGCTCACGTGGGTGTGCCCTGTGGGCGGTGGGGCCCCCCCAAACCTGCGGCACGTCTGTTCTTCCCGCAGAATAAAGTCCACCAAGTGAGTGCTGGCCCTGGTCTGACCGCCCTCAGGACCCTGCAGAAGTGCACCCCCCTGGGGCCTCGGGGGCTGGGGTTCAGGGTCGTGTCTCCCCTGCCACTGGGGCCTGACCTCCCAGGCCAGCACCCCACCCACTGGCTCCCACAGCCCCTCCCTTGCCCAAACCTCCTGGGAACAAGGGTGGGGCCCCTGTCCTGAGCAGCCCGGCCCTGGTCAGTCTGGCCCTGTCCAGCCTTGCTCATTCCAGGAGTCCGATTTGACAGGGATCTGGGTCCGGCCAGCCAGGGTGGCCTTGCAGGGCAACAAGGTGGGCCTCTGAGCAGAGTGGTGGGCACAGGGGCGGGGCCCCCACTCACTGGTCAGTGCCCTGCAGCTGAGCAGCCAGCCAGGTGGAGCTGGGCAGAGCACAGAGTGGCTGGCCCCCGACCTGGGCTGCAGCCCAAGGCTGGTCTGGCCACACTGGCTGCCCGTGTCAGCATGCCTGAGCCCACCAGGGCACCCACCACACGCCTGACGGCAGTTGACTACCAACCTCCACCCCAGGAAAGGCTGTCCTGGGGACTGGGGCACCGTACCCTCCGCGCAGCCAGGAGACAGACTGTGGGGCTGCCCAGTGGATGCGGCCCTTACCCTAGACTGGCAGCCACCCTGGCAAAAGGACGAGGGTCTGGGAGCCAAGCTGGAGCACCAGCCCGAGTGCGACGCAGCGGGGACAGTGGGGATCCGGAGGCTAGCAGAAGACAGGCCTGGGAGGCAGGGTGCAGAGACAGGCTAGGGTACAGCCCTTTCCTGGAGCCCAGCAAGGGCGAGCTGGCCATGGCAGCCAGGCCCAAGATGGCCAGGAGCAAGGGGAGGTGGGTGGGGCGCCCGTGCAGGGAGGCACCTGGCTGGGGGCTGCCCTGGGGGTTTAGTGACCAGGCGGGGAGCCTCGTGTCCTGAGGGAGACCACCACGGGACGCATGCCCACGCTCCCTCGCCCCGTCAGACACGTGTCCCATGCTCCTTGGCCTAAATGCCCAGAACAGGGCCTCGGTAGCTCCCGTGGACCAGCTGGGGAAAGTGCTGGTCCCAGAAGCACAGGGCAAGGAGGGGGGGGCCAGATACACGATTCCGATCTGCCCCTGGAGAGGAGCCTGGCTTGGGGCAGGGAGACGGCCCAGGGAGAGGAGAGCCCCGTGTTGCACTGCCAAGGCTGCTCCAGCTGCAGTGGGGCCGAGGCCGGCACGCTGCAGAAGCCTGTGACATGGCTGTGTGGTTTTATTACCAGCAGTTGTGGTGAGGCCACTGAAAAGAAGGGCCAAGAGGCAAGGCTGGCCAGGCCAGGGACAAGCCGAATAGCCCAGGGTGGGTCAGGAGAGGGGATGGGCCAGAGGCCTTCACTGTGGTTCCCAACGAGGGGAGGGACGAGGGCATCAGCTCAGGGCTGGCGGGTCCCAGGACTCTGCAGGCTCTGGGCACACAGCTCTGCCCGGCTGACACTCGGCCCTGGGGTGACCAGGACAGGGGCAGTGGCCCAGAATGTGGGGGCCCACAGAGGAGGGGCTGGGCCTTGCGCTCTGGTGGGCAGGTCTGTGTTTGAAATGCAGGGCCTGGGGGGGGTTTCGCCATCTCTAGAAGCTGGCCAGCCAGGAGGCAGGACCCGGGTGTCAGATGTTGGGACACGGCCCAGACCCAGCTGCCACATCTCAGCGGCCTCAGTCCCCCACAGGCAAGCTGGCTGGGCAGCTCTCCGGGACCGGGGCCCACCAGGGCTTTCAGGCTGTCCAGGTCCCTATGCCTCCCCAAAGGCTGGCTCACCCCCAGTAACCAGGCCAGGGCCCACTTTGCTGGCTGGCTGCACTCCAGGCCCCTGGAGCCGTTGGTCCCCGCAGATGCAGAGGGGGCCTGGAAGGCCTGGGTGTGGGGCTGGCTCAGCTCCAGGTCGTTTCCAGATGACATAGGAGGCTCTGGGCAGGCATGAGGGAGGCTGTTCGCTGAGGAAGGATGGGGTGAGTGAGGCCCGGCATGCACTGTAGCGTCCCTAGATGGTGCTGAGGTGCCCAGCCTCCCACACCAACACGCACTGGCAACCCCAGCTTGGGGTCCACGGGACAGGCTGTACCAAGCCGTCTCCCACTCTCTGCCTGCCAGTCTGACGGGTGTCCAATGCTGGTGGCCAGAATGCCCTGGAAACACACACCCCGTGCTGGTTGGCCTCGCCACCACGCGCACGGACTCGAGGCTAGGGGACGAACAGCACACACAGCGCAAGGGCACTTTTTGCTGCTGTTTGTCTGAGGCCCTGGGCACATCCTTGGCATGACAAGGCCCAGGCAGCTCCCCGTGGGGTTCTCAGCTCCCATGGACACCCCCAGGGTCGACCTCAGAGCTGAGGCCCTGGCTCACGGAGGGGGTGCATGGTGCTGTCCAGGGGAGCTGACTGACCTGTGCAAGGTCACATAGCCACAGCAGGAGGTTGCCTCTGTGCCCTGGCCACTGGATTTGGCCCTGCCAAGGCAGGTGCAAGGTGGCGCTTCAGCGGGAACAGGAGGCCCTACCAGCAGCACCTGGGGATGCGTGGGACCTGTCTGCCTGTAGGAAGAAGCAGCACGAAGCATGAGGGCACGGCAGCCGTTTATTGGTGGAGGCTGACTGCGGGGCAGGGCCAGTGGCCTTTCCAGTCCAGGGCCCAGTGGTGCACGGGGTCAGCTCCGCCCTGCCTTGCCAGGGTCCTCACTCCCTTCTGGAGCAGCAGTGGATCCGGGGGCCCCTGCAGCTTCCAAAGTCACTTCCAAGGCCCCCTCGCTGGCCACCCTGCGCACCTCCTCCCCTCTGGCTGCCAGGATCTCTTCAACGTTCCTGGGAGACAGGAAGCAGCATTACTGCCCAGGCCCCCAGGCGCCTCCACGCCCGTGTCTCTGCCAGGAAGTGGCAGGTCAGGAGGCCAGAGGAAAAGTGGCCACATCTCAAGCCACAGGGCGTCCACCAAGCAGGCACCTGGCCTGGCCTTTCGCTAGGTGGCCACTCCCCATGGGTCCGGAGTGGGGAGCCCGCCTCTGCAGCAGCAGGCAGGCCCCCAGCCCATGTCCCTCCTCCCAGGACCCTCTCACGGCTCCGTAGGCTGTGTGGCCCTGCCCCTGCCCCTCCGTGGGTGAGGGCTAAGCCTCATCACCACCTCCACCACCCTCCCGGGAGCCAGGAGGCTGCCCCACAACGGGGTGACCGGGTGTCGGAAAGGACAGAGCCAGGCAGTACGGCAGGGGTGAGACAGCAAACAGAAGGAAGCAGGCCCCACATCTGGGCCACGTGAACTCTGCAAAGTGCCCCCTGGTGTTCTTGGCATTCTGATTTCGGTCTGCACGGAAGAGGAAGCTAGAAGGTGTGCCTGCCGGGCTCCCACACCAGGCAGTGGGTGCCCAGGGAGGCTTGGGCACCCCACTGCTGGCTCCAGCCCAGCACATGCCAGCCGAGCCCAGGGCACAGGCCTCCCACCCCCCCCCCCCCCAGGGGGCCTCACCTCTTCCCATCCAGGTCTGAGAACCAGCCCAGGTTATCAGCGATGATGTGATGGTTCTGGCAGCCGGGACAGGTCACAATGACCACACCCTGGTGGTAAGCCAGCTTGGAGATGCGCTTGGAGGACCGACAGCCACAGACCTGGCCAGGAGTTGGTGGGGCTGAAGCCGGCCCAGCCAGGCCCCAGGAAGGCCCCGCCCCTGAGGCGTAGCCCCTCCCACCACGGCAACTGCGGAAGGCCCCGCCCCCAGGACAGCCCCTCCCGCCCAACCCTCCGGAAGGCCCGCCCCCTGGGGAACCGCTCCGCCCTTCCCGGTCTCCACCTGTGCCCCCCAGGAAGACCCCGGCCCTCGGGTTCGCGCTAGCCCAGGGACGCCCCGCTCCTCGCGTGGGTCCGACGCCGCCTCCGCGCCCACCTTGCAGGTGTAGACCAGCTGGTAGTGCAGTGCCTCCGCGCGCCCTAGCG
>NW_006201951.1:1722129-1722529 GCF_000334495.1 Tupaia belangeri chinensis
GTGCCTCCGGGGCCGCGAGGACCCCACGGCCTCGCTCGGAACGACCCGGCTGCAAGGAGGGACGGCGGCGCAGGGTAGGGCCACGTGGGTGGCAGGAACCGGCTCCTCGGTTGTGACCGTTTATTTACTGAGCTGCATTTCCTGACAATACAAGGCGACCGTGCTTCGCGATCGCTGCACGCCTCTGCCGTGCAGCCGAAATCGTGCACCGACACGGGCACCAGAAGCCAGGGGGCAGCCGGGGCTCTCAGGGCCCCGCCCCGCGGCTCAGCCAGCAAGGCTCGGAGGACGTCCGCGGCCACAACCGGCGTCCTCGCGGTCTCCGGTCCCGGGACCAGGGCTCTTGGCGCGGCCCGACCACCGCTGCAGCCTCGGTGGGTGGGGGCCCTGCCGCCCGCGG
>NW_006201951.1:1722663-1724306 GCF_000334495.1 Tupaia belangeri chinensis
GCACCCCCCGAGGCGGCACTGCCCCCCGCCCCCTTGGCACACGCCCGGCGTCGCAGACTTGCGGCTGGAGGGCCAGGAGCCCGACGCCCCGGCTCGGCTCGCAGGATGCCCACCGTGTGCCACCTGCCTTCAGCCCTGGGGCGGACCGCGCGGCAGTTTGGGCTAGCGCGGCCCCACCGCCAGAGGGCAGCAGAGCGCGCGGAAGCCAAGGGCTGCTGTCCCGGGAGGGCACCCCTTCGCGTTCCAAACGTCCCACCCAAAATCTCAGGGCGCAGACCTTGGGACCACCCCCCGCCATCCGGGGCAGCCTTACAGTGGGGTTCAGCGAGAACCGCTCCTTCTGCAGCGCCGGGAAAGGCCGCTCTGGGCACTCGCCTTCAGCCGGGCCGCCTGGAAAGGAGCCTGTGCCAGTCGGTCCTGCCCCGGGCTCGCGGGCGTGAGCGCGTGGGTGGCCCGCCGCCCGCCCGCCTTGCGGCACAGTCCGAACCGCCTTGGGTCTCTTGAGGCCGGTGGGTCCAGGAGGGCTTTGCACTTTACAGCGGTGGGGACTAAAGCCAGGGGCCCGCCTGCCCGCTCCTACGGGGGAGGCCCTTGGGAACGCGCAGAGGGCCAGCACTCCTTCCACCCACCGCCCGCCCCTCCCGGCTGGCCGGCCCCACTGGCGCTCAGAGCTGCTCGCACCCAGGCCTGAGCACCGCCCAAGTCCCCTGTCACCCATCAGCATTTGCTGCCGCTCAGGGTGCACTTGCCTTGGCCATGGGGCAGACCAGGCCGGGCCCCAACCCCCGGCAGGTGTTCTGTGGTCAGGCAGGGGCAGGCTGCATCTAGTACAGGCCGGCAGACCTGCCCGGCTCCTGCCACAGCCACCTGGGGCGGGGCAGGGCTGGGGTCTGAGCTGGCCACTGCCGGTGGGGCCCCAGGCCTCAGGTCCACAATCCAGGCTGTGGCAGGACCTAGCCCTCACTTCTCCATTCCAGGCCCCTTCTTCCCCTTTCTCTTCTGCTTGGAGATCGGGTCAGGCCTGACTCTGAAGTAGGGATTCCCACCGACCTCCACTGCCCACTCCCACTTTTAGGGTAACCCCCTCGCTGTCCTGCACACTGTCCCGACCAGCCCCACTGACCCTGCCTACCCAAACCCCTGGGGCCCCAGCCCCGTGCCTCACACCACACAGACTCAGCTGGCCTTGCATGCCTGTAACTGGCTGACTGCACAGCTCCTGCTGCAGCCAAACTGCTGGGGAAGGGTGGGCAAGCCTGCCCACCTCCGTGCCCCAGGGCAGCGCAGTGGGGGACCCCACACTCACCACGCAGCGGATGCCCCTGCCAACCTGGGCCCCAATTCCCATTGACTGTATTTCCTCTCTGGGTGACCCTGACCAGTAATTTCCTCCAACCTGTCTCCCCCCCCCCTTTTTTTTTGGAGAAATTATCGCTATAGGGCGCGTGCGCTCGCCAGACAGAGAGAGACATAGAGACAGAAAGCGAGAAATCACCCCCCCAGGGGGAATGGTCACGTCGCAGTCCCTTCTCCTCCATTCTCCTCTCAGGATCTTGGGCACGCACGCACATGTGCCCGGCGTGAGTTTTAAGCCACCGGGTCCGGGACTCAAACCGCGGTCGACTACGTGGGAGTCCAGCAAC
>NW_006201951.1:1725211-1725525 GCF_000334495.1 Tupaia belangeri chinensis
TGGGCCCCTGCCGGTGGGGCCCCAGGCCTCAGGTCCACAATCCAGGCTGTGGCAGGACCTAGCCCTCACTTCTCCATTCCAGGCCCCTTCTTCCCCTTTCTCTTCTGCTTGGAGATCGGGTCAGGCCTGACTCTGAAGTAGGGATTCCCACCGACCTCCACTGCCCACTCCCACTTTTAGGGTAACCCCCTCGCTGTCCTGCACACTGTCCCGACCAGCCCCACTGACCCTGCCTACCCAAACCCCTGGGGCCCCAGCCCCGTGCCTCACACCACAGAGACTCAGCTGGGCCTGCATGCCTGTAACTGGCTGAA
>NW_006201951.1:1725765-1729436 GCF_000334495.1 Tupaia belangeri chinensis
GGAGAAATTATCGCTATAGGGCGCGTGCGCTCGCCAGACAGAGAGAGACATAGAGACAGAAAGCGAGAAATCACCCCCCCAGGGGGAATGGTCACGTCGCAGTCCCTTCTCCTCCATTCTCCTCTCAGGATCTTGGGCACGCACGCACATGTGCCCGGCGTGAGTTTTAAGCCACCGGGTCCGGGACTCAAACCGCGGTCGACTACGTGGGAGTCCAGCAACATAGCCATTATGCTAACTGCTGGTTCCCCAACCTGTCTCCCCTTTTGAAGGTGGGAGTGGCCGTGTGTATGGATGACTGGTCATGATTCAGGGTGACCAGGAGGCCACAGCCCCAGTGCCTCCTCACCTTTATCTGGGAGTTGGGTGTCCTCTTCCAGGCCCTGGGGGAGCGAGAGCTTCCGCAGAGAGACAGTAGTCAGTCAGGCCACAGTCCAGAAGCACTGCCGTCCCTACCACCCGCGCCTGCTTCCCAGAGACATAGGCTGCCCGTGGGCGTGGAGACCCTGCCCCAGGGGCAGGAGCGGGCAGGGCCCGAGTGGCAGAGGCTCCCCTGGGCCAGCAGCTCTGCCGAGTGTGGCCGACGGCCAGGGGAGGCTGCAGCTTGGCCAGGCAGAGGCCAGCGCTGCACCCCGGCTCAGTCTCACCTCCTGAGAGCTCCTGGGGGAGCTGTCCTCCAGATCAGAGCTCTGTGGGCAGAGAAGGGGCCAGTGGGCAGGCTGTGGGGGCCGGGCCACCCGCTGGCAGCCACCTGCTCGCAGCTGCCGGCCAGCAGCCTCCGGGCCTGGAGGAGGGTCTGCGGCCCCCACCCTCCTGGAGGAGTGTGCTAGAAGGGGTGCATCAGGAGGGAAGGTGCGGAAAGCAAGGTGCAGGCGGAGGCAGCCAGGCCCAGGGCTGTGGAAGCTCCAGCCCCTTGCTCTGGGGCCCAGGGGCTTGGGGGCAGCCTGTGCCCACCCTGCACACCACACCCACGCTGCTGTGGCTCCCACCCCCCACCAGTGCCCCAGCGCAGGGCTGGCTCTGTGCGTGCAGGGCCTGGGGCCTACCAGGACGAGCGCATCCACCTGCTGCCGCTTGAGCCTGGCCTCCGCGGCCAGCAGCTGGCCCTCCCGCTGGAACAGCAGCAGCTGCAGCTCATCCGCCTTCTCGGCCAGCTCGCGGACCCGCTTGCGCAGCCCGTCTTTCTCCTGCAGGCTCCGTGCGTGCTGGGCATGCAGCTGCTCCTGCACCGCCATGGCCTAGGGCACGGGGCAGCCTCAGTGGAGTCCAGCACCCGCCCTCCCGGCCTCCAGCAGTGCCTTCCTTCCCTCTTCAGCTTCTGCCTGTGGCCAGCTCACCCTTTCGCTCCCCCAGGAAACGGGGAGTGTGGAGTGCCCCAGGGGTAGGAGTGGGCAGGGCCCGAGTGGTAGAGGCCACGACTCCAGGGCCCAGAAGGCTGGGAGGGGGCCATGGCGTGAGGAGACCATGTCAGGGCGCTCCTCTCCCTCCCTTGCTCCTCTGCATGACATCCCGGAAGACAGACTGGGGGCTGGACTCCCCTATGGCCAGCCGTGATTTGAGTCCCAGATCCAGCAGCTTGAAACTCATGCCAGGTGCATGTGTGTACATGCGTACCCAAAATCCCGAGACGAGAATGGAGAAGGAATGAAGGGATTGCAGTGTAGCCATCCCCCAGTGGGTGATTTCTCATATTCTGTCTCCCTGTCTCTGTCTCTCTAGCGAGCGCAGAAATCCTATAGCAGAATCTCTTAAAAAAAAAAAAAAAAGAGAGATCTGGCTGCATGGCCCAGGTGCCCGGTTTTGTTTGTTTGCTTGTTTGTTAAATGTGGAATCATCTCCCGGGGGATGGCCATGCCACAATCCCTTCTCCTCCACTCTCTTCTCAGGATTTTGGGATTTGGGACATGCACACACATGCACCTGGCATGATCCTCTAGCTGCTGGGTCCAGGGCTCAAACCATGGTCAGCCATGTGGGAGTCCAGCACGCTAAGCACCACACCATCCACTGGCCCCAAGGTGCTCAGCTTTTAAAAGCTGAAATAGCTACTTCCAACACAAGGCAGATATGAACGCCACCACTGTGGAACATGAGACTGAATTCTACCCCCAAGTCTGAACGGCCAGAGGGGGCCACGCTTGCCCTGAGCGCTAGGAGGAAGGACTGGAGAAGGGGTTTTGTTTGTTTTTTCAAGTTTGCAATAGGGCACATGCACTCACCAGAGAGAAAGAGAAAAAGTGAGAAATCACCCCCTGGGGATGGCCACGCCAGAATTCTTTCTCCATTCTCCTCTTGGGATTTTGGACATGCATGCTCATGCACCCAGCACGTTTTTCAGGCTGCCTAGGCCAGGACTCGAACCATATGGGATCCAGCCACCCTAGCCACCCTGCCATGGGCTGGCCGGGAGAAGAGGAGCTTTGACTCCATTGTTGTCTCTGCTCTTCTAAGGAGCACACCTTACTTAGGTCATTTTGAATAGTGACGACTGCCCGGGGGCTGCTGCCCGAGTGCAGCACACGAGGCGGGATGGCTCCCTCCCCTACGTCCGGGGTGCCCGTCTCACACCTGCCCCGGCTGCAGGCACCTACCTGGTCCCGCTCGGTGGCGACCTCCTCCATCTGCTGCAGGATGGCCTCGATGCGGTCCTTGTACATCCGGGAGTCCTTCCGCAGGGCGGAGCACTGCAGCTCCATCACCTCCTTCTCCTCCACGCACTACAGGCATGGCGGGTCAGCCCCACCGTCCGCGGCCTCCCTTCTGGCCCCGGGTGCCTCCTTGGGCAGGAGTTCAGGACACCCAGGGGGGTAGCTGCAGGAGCCCCTGGGTCCCCATCCCCCCACAGGCATGGTCCTCACCATCCTGGAACTTGTAGGGAGGAGTGGGCAGGAACGGGTGTAGTGGAGACACTGAACCGGGACCTCGACACCAAATGGCACAGCCCAGCCCCCCCAGCCTGACTTGGCCCCGGTCTGAGTCTGCCTTGCCACACGCGTACCCGGGTGCGCAGGGCCTCGGCCTGCCGAAGGTCCTTGCGCAGGGAGAAGATGGTGCTGGCCTGCTCCTGGTGCTCCCGCAGAGCCTGCCGCCAGTCCTCCTCCAGCACCTGGATGTAGGGGCTGCCCCTGTCCCACTTCTGAGGGTGGCAGAGGGCAAGGCCTGGCTGGGGGGCTGTGCCACGCTGCTCTCCCCCACCCACTCTGCCCACCCAGGGCCTGCAGATGCTCCCGGCCCGCAGCCCAGCTGCACCGAGACGCCCACCTGCGCCGAGGCCTCCAGCTCCTGCACCCGGGCCTGCAGCAGGGCCTTCTCCTGCTGCAGCTCCCAGAGCAGCTCCTGGCTGGGCCGCTGCTCCATGGCGTGGCGCAGCTTGAGCGTGTGCTTGCGCTCCACCTTGCAGTCATCCTCCGCCTTCATGAGGCTGTGCTTGAGCTGGTCGACCTGCAGACCACCCGGTCAGGTGTGGCGCACCCGCGACGGCAGACCCCAAGCCCGACCACGAGCACGGCACCTCCAACTGCAGGTCACGGTTCCGCATGAGTACGGCGCCTTTCTCCTCACTCTGGCGTGCCAGGCGCAGGGCCAGGTTGTAGTTCTCGTCCTTGCAGCGCCGTAGCTCGCGGGCGCCCGCCTCACAGTCCTCGCGCAGCCGCTGCACGCGCTCCTGGTGC
>NW_006201951.1:1734089-1741158 GCF_000334495.1 Tupaia belangeri chinensis
ATGCCCCCGGCCCGCAGCCCAGCTGCACCGAGACGCCCACCTGCGCCGAGGCCTCCAGCTCCTGCACCCGGGCCTGCAGCAGGGCCTTCTCCTGCTGCAGCTCCCAGAGCAGCTCCTGGCTGGGCCGCTGCTCCATGGCGTGGCGCAGCTTGAGCGTGTGCTTGCGCTCCACCTTGCAGTCATCCTCCGCCTTCATGAGGCTGTGCTTGAGCTGGTCGACCTGCAGACCACCCGGTCAGGTGTGGCGCACCCGCGACGGCAGACCCCAAGCCCGACCACGAGCACGGCACCTCCAACTGCAGGTCACGGTTCCGCATGAGTACGGCGCCTTTCTCCTCACTCTGGCGTGCCAGGCGCAGGGCCAGGTTGTAGTTCTCGTCCTTGCAGGGGCGCCCGCCTCACAGTCCTCGCGCAGCCGCTGCACGCGCTCCTGGTGCTTGCGCAGCAGGCTGTCCTTGACCCGCAGCTCCTTGATGAAGTCGTCCTTGGAGCTCAGCAGCGCCGTCAGGTCCTGCACCTTCTTCTGCAGCTTCGTGACCTCAGCCATCAGCAGCTGTGTCAAGCCCGACTCCCCCGACGCGTCTGCGGGGGCAGCATCAGACATGCCTGCGCGGCCCTGCCTCGGCCGGCCTTGAGGGCCCGTGAGAGCCAGCCGCTGCTCATTGCCCGGGAAAGGGGTCCCGGATCCTAACCCCTCCTGGCCCACGCCCCGCCAGGGCACAGGGCAGCGGGCTCCTCTGTCCATCATGGGCTTAATGAGGTGCTCGAGGACAGGACACGCCTCCCCTTGTCCCTTCGTGGCCTGAACCTCGGGACCACCCTGTCAGTGGCAGCGGCTATGCCCTGGGAGGTGGGGCTTTATGGGGTCACACCCTCTTCTGGGGTGAATATTCCCAGGGGCTCCCACCCCTAGCTGGACCCCTCTGGAGGCCAGTGGGTGCCCAGCATGGAAGGGACCCTGGGGTCCTGGTGGTCAGGATTCACCCAGCTGGGACAACAGCGCGACTCTGAGGATGGGGTGACAGGACACCCTTCCTGGCAGAGGAGCCTTCTCCTTCCCAGGCTGGCCCCACACCCCGGTCTACCGTACCCAGCTCTGGAGAGCAGACAAGCCTGGATGGGGCCTGCCCGACAGCCTGCGCAGGCCCCCACGACTTGCCCCATTTCCAGACCTGCACGCCCGAAGTGTTGGCCCTGCGCTGGCACCGGCCCTGCAGGGGGACTACGCCATGCGGTCCCCGCCCCCATCGCCCTGCGCCATGCGGCCCTCACCTATGATCATAGAGAAGACACGCGCCGGCTCCTTGCCAGTGACCCTCTTGTAGAGCTGCGGGTAGTACAGCTCCAGGCTCTCCAGGAAGGCCACGTAGCCCTTGTGGCCGGTGCGCTGCAGGAGGTCCAGGAGCACACCTGCAGGTGTCCGGAGAGGCTGGGCTGGGGGCCGGCCACAACCAGGCCCACAGACAGGTCTGGGTGGCCAGAGGAGGTGGCCAGGGGTGTCTGGGCCCGGCTGGGAGCCTAGAGCACCACCCACTCCTTGGCCCTCTGTGGGCCTTGGCCCCGGTACGCCTCACCTCCTTAGCACCAAGCAGTGAGGTCGAGGGCTGGGGTGCCCAGGACCCCTTCACATGCAGCCATGGAGGCTGGCCCTCAGGGGGGCTCCTGGCCACAGGGGTCAGCTGGACAGGGCACCACCTGCCATGGGCGGGCTCCTTGGCCAGACCTGGGAGCCCCGCGCCCCTTCCCCCGCACTCACCCACTTTCCGCTTGCGGGTGACCAGGCTGGGGTCACTGAGCACCTGCTCCTCGTCGTCGGGGTTCAGGACCTTGCACTGCCGGAGGTAGGGTGTGATGCGGGACGGATCAATGGTGGAGGTGAGCTTCACCCGGAAGCCCTCCAGGGCACTCCAGCACGCATCCTCGTTCTCGTAGTCCGACATGGCCTCAGCCGCGTGGCTGCTGTCGGGGGGGGGCTTACTATCACAGTCGGGGAGAGCAGCTGACACAGGCCACCCCCTGCTCCCGCCCACCAGGCCACACTTCCTGTGGGTGTTGGGCCGGTCCTCCAGAGCTCAGCCTTGCCCCCCTCCCTGTCTCTTCGACCAGTTCCTCCAGAGACCCTGTCAGGCCACCTGCTGGCCCCACTCTAGCCTTTCTGTCCCCCTGCTTTGTCCTGGCAAGCATGTAGGGAGGGACAGGTGGGGCCTGAGCCAAGAACACGGTCCCTGTGCCATGACCTCCTGGCAGAAAGTCTATGGTGCCTGGAGACTCAGGGGCAGCCTCTGCTGTGGACGAGTGGGTGTGAGGACCTTTTGCACCTGGAGGCTACCCGCTGCTGGCACGTGACCCTGCCACCTCGCAGCAGCCAGGGAGCCGGCCTGTGTGGGACTTCCTCATTCCCCGTGTGTCCCAGGCCCTGCGCCCTCCTAGCCTTCCGGAGAGCCTCTGGCTGGTGATGCAACAGCAGGCCCCCGCCCAGCCTCCAGCAGCTGCCCGTGTCCCCATAGGAGCCTGTCTGTCACCTCTGCCAGGCTCGGGCATGCTGGGAGGGGCTGGTGGTGGTGGCCATGGTCAGCTGGGAATGCTGCAGTGGCAGCTACAGGTGCTCGGGCTGGGCACTGGGCTTTCCTCCTGCCCTTGGAGGTGGTCTGCACTGGGCACACCCTCTGGGTGGTCAGGTCAGCTCTCCCAGCGGCCCGCCACTGCGGCTCCTCTCACTGGCATGAACGAAGCCGCGCTCTGGGCCCGGGCAGCCTGGGAAAGCAGTGTGGCCGGGCCTCCCCACCCACCCGACCTCCCAGAACGCCGGTTTCTAGCCCCTTCCTCCACAGGAACGGGACCCCCTTCTCTGGAGACACAGGAGCAGGTGGGCTCTGGGGGCTTTCTCCACGCCGCTTCCTGCACTTTACCTTGTCCAGGCCGTGACAGTCACCAGCAGTGCCACAGGCAGCACCGGGAACACCGGGTCCAGCACCTTCTAGCCCCAAAGCCACATGGCCCTGCCCACGGCTGACTTGCCCGTTAATTCCGCAGCACAGACAAGTGTCTCCCGGGTGGCTGTGGGGGGGGAGCAGGGCAGAGCAGTCGAGGCTGCCAGGCTGGCCTGTGGTACTTGGCCCTGCCCCGGGGCACTTGCAGAGACCGACTGGCGCCCCAGCCACCTCCAGAAAGGGCACCAGGCCAGCCTACCTCAGGTCTCCAGGAGCCACCTGCTCGGGGCCGTCGGGGTCTGGGAGCGCTGTGGTGTGGGGCTGTGGGAGCTGTCAGGACAGCGAGCACTTCCTGACGGCTTCTGGAGAGCTGCACAGAGGCCTGGCCAGTTCTAGCCTGGAGTCTGCCTTCTGATTCGCCCAGCTAGGGCAGCCCCAGGAGGCGGGGCGGAGGGAAGTGGAAGTTCTCCAGCCTCCAGGGGAAGCTGCTCCAGCCCTCCTGGTCTCGCCACCCTGGTACCCAGCGAGGTGGAAGTGTGCCCCAGGCCCGGCCCCAGGCTGGGTGAGGCCAGCCCGCGGCGCAGCAGCTTCAGCCAGGACGCAGGCTGCGGGGGCGGGGGACTCGGTGCTCGGCACCTTGGCCCTCACCACCTGCCTCGGGGACGGTGTGCCGTGTTGCGGCCGGCTGGTGTGCTCAAGCCTGTGGGGCAGCTGGGGGCAAGTTCGGTCCTGGCACAAGTGGGCACGTGGGGCTCAGGGGCCCACTGCAGCCTGCACTGCTCTGCCAGGATGCCCCGTCTCCTCCAGGAGTGTCCATGCTGTCCGCCTCACTCAGGCAGCCCCACCCTTCACCTCCCTCCCTGCCAGGGGTTCGGACGCCCCCCCCGGGGGACTGTGGATGGGAGAGCGAGGCGGTGCCTTTGGGCAGGGGTGCAGGGAACCCCGGCTCACCCTGGCCTCACCCGGTTGAACGGCTGCCACCTGCCCGGGTGAGGCCACACTAGAGGAGGCAGGGCAGCGCCTGAGTGCAGCCTCCCCCCCAGGAGCTCCCCTGCCCTGACCCCAGCCAAGGAGGCGGCGGCTCCCAGCCCTTCCTTCCCACTCCTGACCTGGTATAGGGCTGGGCATTGGGGCCCTGGTCGGCAGGAAGCCACTCCTGGAGCAGTCGTGCCCGCTGGGGAGGGGGACTGGGCATAAGCCAGGGCCCTGCCCTTCCCCACAGGGGGCAGCGTCAACCCCAGCCCGGGTTCTTGTTTGCAAAAGGAGGGCACTGCTGTGGTCCTGGCAGGGGTTATTTTCTTTTAAAATCCTAGCCAGAGGGCACACACACACACCCCCGAGACAGAGGGGAAGTGAGGAAGCACCCTGTGGGGAAAAGCCACCTGCAGCCCCGGCTCCTCAGCTGGACTCCGGGCGTGCACACGTGCCTGGCACGTCTCTCGGGCCACTGAATCTGAGAGCCGACCCCCGTAGCCGGCCAGGTATGCCCCAGCGGCCTCAACTCCCGAGCCACAGGCTGGCCTGGTGTCTGTTGTTTTAAACGGTTATTTAATTTTATTTATTATTTTTAAATTTGCCACAGGACACATGCTCACTGAGGGCTGAAGAGCAAGAGAGCAGACTGCCAGGTTTGGGGAGTACAGTGCCTTTACCACCATGCCACCTGTTGGCCCCATGGTTGGTTTGTTTTTAAAGAGATTTTGTTATAGGGTACGTGTGCTCTGCCAGAGAGCCGGAGACAGAAAGCAAGAAATCCCCCCTAGAAGATGGCCACGCCACAATCCCTTCTCCCAGGATTTTGGGCACACAGACATGTGTCCAATGTGAGTTTCAAACTGCTGGGTCTGGGACTTGAACTGCCACCGGCCATGTGGGAGCTCAGCGCCTTAACCATGACACCACCTGCTGCCCCCCCACCCCCGTGTTAAGAACCATTCTTCAGCCACGTCAGAGTAAACCAGTGACAGACACCTCAGAGTGGTGGCCAGACGGCAAGCTGCTCAGCACCCCCAGGCCAGAGGGAGTCGCGGGCAAACTAGGGACTGGACCCGGGTGGGGCTCAGGGGGAGGCTAGTCCGAGGACACGTGGTCCATCTCCCGTACTGAGCACAAGCACACACAACGTTGGGGCAGCATCTCTGGACCAAGACGAGGGGGCGGCAGAAGGGAAGGGGCACCAAGACCAGGGCCACCAGGCTTGGCCTTCTGGCTGGCGACACCAAGAACCACAGCCACGTGGGAGGGCCAGGGGCGGACAGTGGCAAGGCCTGAAGGTGACGGGCTGAAAGCCCTCCTGCCATACCTGTGCCCTCCAGGCCTGCCCGTGTGCCCGCAAGGAACCACCTGTGCCAGCCCTGGGAGGCCCCACAGACACCTCTTGGTTTCTATCACAAGGGCCTCTTCTGCTTTAACTCGAAGCCAGAACGTGAGTTTTATTGCTGTGCACACCTACACGGGGCCGGCCACGGTGCAGCGGGCTCTCTGCCTGCACAGCCTGCTCCCCGTCTCGGACAGAGGCGTCTCCGCAGGGCAGTGGTGCGCTTCCAGGCCAGGGGAGTCCACACCCTGGAACATAAGGACACGCTGACGGAAATGCCTGACCCTGCTGGACCCCACCGATGACACCTGGGTGACAAGAAACTAGCTGGCCCTATGCCACGGGGTACATGGGGCTGGGATGGGCCTGGCTGCCCCCGTCAGCCAAGGAGGGAAACACTGAAGACAGGCCTGGAGCGGGCTGTGTAGACAGTTGGTTAGACCGGCCCAGGTACCCCAGCCCTTCCCAAGGCCTCCTGGGTTCCAATGTGTGGCTTTGGACTCTGGCCTGCCCACCCGGGTCCCAGCGTGCCCATCCCCACTGGCAGGCAGATGCGCTGTGCAGCCAGAGGCAAAAGTGCCTGTCATCAGAGGCTGGCGGGGTGACATCAGGACAGAAGTGAGGACTTGGGCTCAGCAATGTGGCCACAGGGGCATGGCAGCAGTGGTGGTGGCGCCTCTGAGGAGGGAGAGGCTGAGTGTGCCCTGCAGAGAGCGTTGTGGGCTCCTCTCCCAGTTCCATGGTGGCCCACCCCAACTCACCTGCCCTCCCGAGAGTCGCCTCCGCTTCCGGGCGTGCAGGGCGTGCCGGGTTCTGAGCACATCAAGGTCGGCAGCTGCGTCCAGGCAGGATGGGACTGGGCCCTTGCAGGGTCCCAAGGCTCCCTGAAACAGCCCGGATACAGGGGACAAAGGTCCTGAGGATGTGGTGGGGCGCCTCCCGACCCCCATACCAGGATGGACAGGTGCGCTTGGCGGCAGGAGCTGCTCCAAGAAGGGGCTGCCCCTCCAAGCCGTGTCCCAACTGACACGGGACAGTGCAGGGAAGCCGTTCCCTGCTCCTTGGGGTCCCGCAGCCTTTCCAAGAAGGTTCTCTACCTACTGCCAGCCAGGACACCCTGGGGCTCAGGATGGGCGTTCCTGGCTGCACTGCCTGCTGGGAGACCTAGGCCCAGCTGCCAAGGCAGGTAGCCGAGGGCCGCCAGGCCCCCACTAGGGCCACAGTGGCAGGAAACAGCCCCGCTAGGGCTCTCCAGGTGCACAGCCAGGTGTGGGGAAACAGCCCAAGCTTTTATTTCAGAGGCCTCACCGTTGAACTGGGCCATGCAGCATGACTGCACGGGCTCACTGTCCTGGCCTGACATGCTAAGTTCTCTTCAACCCTACCCTCTGCCTGTGACCAGCAAAGTCCCCTCAGGGGAGTGGCCCTCCAGACGTCAAGCTGACAGCTCTCCAGCCCCAACCCTGCACTCCCTGAGTGGCCAGGCAGGCTCCCCTCCTCCACCCCCCACCCACCCAACTTCTGCCCAGGACAGGCATGCGGCAGGGCAGCAGGCAGCCACTTCCTCCCAAGGCCCAGCAGCCGGCGCTCCTGCCCACAACCCACCCCAGCCCCGCCACAGGGAAGTGGGGCCGGCCCGGACCGCGTCTCACCTCCACAGGGCTGGGTGACGGTGCCACGCAGCCTGGCTGCCGGCCCTCCAGCTCGCCCAGGTTCTCATCCTCACTCTCAGGCTCTTCCTGTATGGCTGACAGTGTGGTGGGGACACCGTGGGGGGACAAGGTGGCCAGGAATGCAGGGAGGGTGAAGGCCGCCAGAAACC
>NW_006201951.1:1741189-1741939 GCF_000334495.1 Tupaia belangeri chinensis
AGCAGGAGGTAGGCTGGGTTGTCATGAAGGTGACCACGGACCAGCTGGAGTACGCTCTGCAGGGCCTCAGGCTGGGGCTGGGCTTTGACCAGCCCACTGGCCAGCAGGGCAGAGGCCCTGTGCTCCAAGGCTTGCTTGTGCAGCAGGAGGTGGGACAGTGCCCGCAGGCTGCCCAGGGCCGGGGGCTGGTAGGGCAGCCTGCTGCCCAGGGGAGGCACGCACACCCCCCGCTGGCCTCGCAGCCACTCCCGTGTGGCCGCTTCGCTCTCCTGAGAAAGCAGACCCAGGTCCAGGGCCCCCTTCTCCATGCTGGGCGGGGGCGGCCTCTCCAGGCTCAGAGGCCCCTGGGGCTCCTGTGTCTCTGAAAGGGACCCTGGAGCCCCTCCCAGAGGAACCCCTGGGCCAGCATCACTGTGATCAGGCAGGTGGTGGGATGAGGGGGACTCGGCCTTATGACGGTCAAGCTGGGACGCCACCACGGGGACAGGTGTCCGCCTGGCCGCACCACTGCCTGCGGCTACAGGATGCCAGGGTGGGGAAGGTGTGGGAAGGACCAGGGGCTCTGTCCTGGCAGGAAGTTCTGATCCCATGTTTGTGTCAGCTGGGGGTTGCTTAGGGCAGCTCAGCCCAGAGGTCACTGGCTGCCCCGCGGGAGCAGGCGGCCCTGTCGGCTGGACAAGGCTCAGCACAGCCGGCACAGGCGCGGGGGGCAGACCCCGGGGTGGGAGCAACCAGGGGACCGGGAGGGGG
>NW_006201951.1:1741969-1743703 GCF_000334495.1 Tupaia belangeri chinensis
GGTAGGTTGAGGTCAGCTGCTGCGGGTGGCCCAGCCCCGCAAGTGCCCAGAACGGGCGTCAGGGAGAGTGGCTGGGCAGACAGGCAGGCAGGGCTGGGGGCCACAGAGAGAAAGGGGGAGAGCTTGGGCAGGCCCTGCTGCAGGGAGGGGGCGGGAGCTCTGGAGGCTGTAGGGGTGGTACTCTTGGTCCCCAAAAGGGCAGGAGTGAGGGGTGGGGCCTGCAGAGAGCAGGGTGTCTTGTCCTTGGCTGAAGTCCCAATCTCTTGCCAGGAGCCAGAAGTGCTGGGATTGGCCACCACGGGGGCCTGGGGACCAGAGTGCACTGCGGGGCCTGGGGCTGGTGGGCCAGGGGAGGCCGCTGGCAGAGGGGGCCGGAGGGTCACAGGTGTGACCAGCAGCTGGGCTGGGAGAGCCGTGGGAGGAAGGGCAGCCCTCCTGGCACGGGCCTCCCGAAGCCGTTTCTCCCGAAGCAGCTCCGACACAGTCTTGGGTTTGGGCCGGGGGCCGCTGGGAGCCGGTGGGGGCAGCCGAGAAGGGGTGGGCTCAGCCTGGCAGGACCCCAGGCCTCCACTCCCTTTGTGCGTGACGTTCTTCACAGCTTCTTGAGACAGTGTCTTTGGGAAGCAGCAGCCTGCGGGAGGACCGCTACCACTCAGGGAGCTGCGGCACCTGGCCCCCCTGCAGCAAGAGGGCCATGCACACACACGGCGTCCCAGAGTCCCTGACCAAGAGGGGTTCCGGCTGCACATTCCAAGACCTCTCTACATGGCAGCCCAAACGCCGACGCTCTGCCACAGACAGGGCAGGAGAGGCTCTGGGAGCTGCCATTCAAGCCCAGACCAGCCCCTAAACGCAACAGCTCAGTGCCTGGGCTGCCAGGCAACCCAGCATGAGAAAGCCTCAGCTGCAGGGACCCGGCCCTTGTCCCATTCTGCTAGCATGGGTGGCCAAGGGTCCCAGTGGCAGGTTGGCTGTGGGCAGTCTCAGGCCTGGGTCTGTGCTGGGAGGCTTGGCCAGCAGGTGGGGCGGTGGCAGGAGCCCCATGCTCGCCCACCAGGCTCTCTCCCCGCGGCCTGCTCGGGTAGGTCCGCACACCCAGGGGCCAGGGTCACAGCTCATCAGCGCAGAGGCCTCCCGCCACAACCAGGAGGCACAGAGGCAGTACCTGGGGTGCTCTGGGCACGCGAGGGCACCTGGAGAGGAAAGGAGAGGAGTCGGACCAAGGGACAGGCCCCCCACACCCCGATGTTCTTTACCACGCTATGCAACGGAATGAGGCCCCATGCGCTCGGTGGCCTCCCGTGCCTCTGGAGGCAACCCAGGAGATGGGACTGGCCGGCACAGGCCGGCCTCACTCCACTGCCCACAGGCAGCCCCTTGGGGTTGGGGCAGTAGGGTCTGTTGGCCTCAGACTGGCAATAGGACCCTGTGGCTCACCGTTCCCGCCAGTGTGCCCCCACGGAGATGGGCAGGAGCCCAGAGCCCAGCGGGCAGTGGCCCCCAACTCAGACTGGGCAGAGTCCCGGCTTAACTGACCGCATGGCCCCGGGGGCTCGAGGCTCCCACCCACGGAAATGCACACGCTTCCCTGGAGGGGCGTGGTGCAGTGGGTGGGGCAACAGCAGCTGGGAGAGGGAGCCCACCCACGGTTCCTGGCTGGGCATGTGCTACCCCACGCTCACCCCAGCTTCTCACAGGGCGCCAAGCACTGATACCTGCAGAAGACGTGGCGGG
>NW_006201951.1:1744237-1746712 GCF_000334495.1 Tupaia belangeri chinensis
CACCCCCGAGTCCCGGCAGAAGGCGTGGGGGGTCCCGAGTGCTGGCGGGAAGCAGTGGGGGCGGCGGGGCCTTCCTCTCTTGAACCACCTCCAGGCAGCCGGCAGTGTGGATCTGAAAGAGCTGAGGGACACAGGCTGGAGGCCCTCCTCCCTGTCGGGGGCTCATGACAATGGGCTGGCCCGGCCTGCCGTGGCTCCCAGCCCGTAAGGCCTTCCCTCCCGATGCAAGCCCCTGCTGGCTCGGGACACCTGGTCACACCACTCCACACTTACACCTGTCCCTGACACCTCTCGGCACCTCCTGAGACACCATGCACTGGGGAGCACATGCCCAGGTGGCCACCCCTCCCACGGAACCCTCCGAGAGGCTGCGGTTGTTACAGGGTCACTTCTGGGGTTCTAAACCCTCAGTCAGGCGGGCTTTGGGGTTATGTCTGCTGCAAACATGCCAACGTCCCAGAGCATGAAGCCAGTGGGGCGCAGCCCTGCAGGCTCACCTGGATGAAGATGGCAAACACAGGGGTGCTGGCCAGGCGGGCACCCCGCAGTTGCTCCCTGATGCTGTCAGCTGGGGACAAGGCAGTGGTTCAGCTGCCAGGCCTCCCGGGAGCCCAAGGCACTCGGGCAGCGGCAGAGCTGGGGACCGGAATGTGACCAGGGCTGGTGCCTCTGAAGCCGCTGCCCCCCCTCCCCCCACCGGCTCGGTCTGGGAGAAGGGAGGCAGAGAGGAAGGCGGGCCCCTCCCACCGTCCGAGGAACCCGAGCAGGGACACGGTCACATCCATTTGTCTCCTGCGCTGCCCCACCCTGCCCGAAGTCTCTAAGGAGCAGCAGCACCTGACGTCAGCTGCGTGGAGGGGCTCTGAGCACGGGTGCATGGCAGAATGACGTCGCCCACCCAGGAGCTCACAGCCAGTAGAAGCCGGCACTCGAGAAGCCGCCGGTGCAGAGGTCTCCGGCGCCGCTGCCCGTTCTGCACAGTGCCATGCCCCAGCCGCTGCAGGTGGGGCCCGGCTGCACTTCCGGGGCCTGCTCTCTGGGGTGGGCCAGGCCGGGGTGGCCTCCTTGGCTTCTGTAAGCGACAGAAAGGCCCCGGAGTGAACCCTGCCCGGCTCAGCACCAAGCGGCCTCCAAAGGGCCCTCTGCGTGTGGTCAGACGGCGCTGGCTCTCACCAGCATGCGGCGCCGGGCAGCCATGCCGGTCCTGAGCACCCTCAGCACGCTCTCCCGCGGCACCTTCAGCAGGCACTGTCCGTCCTGACAAAAGGCCGTGAGTCTGGTGTGGGGCCTAGATGGCCCCACACTGAGCTGTGGCGACACTTCCTAGCCCAGCCCCCAAGGCACAGGCCACACGTGGTAGGCCCTCCCCGGAAGGTAGAGGGCCCCACGGCCTAGCTTCCAGAACACCGAAGACCCAACTCTGGTGGCTGGCTCCTCAGCTGAGGTCTCTCACCTCGGAGCAGCGGACACCAAGGGACATGCTCTGCCTGCTGTCTCGAAGGCCATGGCCCCAACGGCTCCTGGGACAGACCAGCCTGACGGCCGCCCACAGCTAGAGCCTCACCCAGGTTGACACCGTGAACACCACACACGTGCTAAGGCATGCAGGGCCCAAACTCATGAGTGGGCCCTCACAGGTGGACCTGGAGGACCACTTTGTGCCCCTGCTCTAGCTTGGGGAGGGAACTTTCAGAACTGCTTCCACTTTGGCCACCCTGCAGTGCTCCCTACAGCTGTCAGAGCAGACAAGTCCGGGAGACAAAGGCTGCCTGGCATGACGCGAGATCTTCTTTGGAAAATTTTGGTGTGGGCGTGAGCACTTGCCAGACACAGAAAGCGATAAATCACCCCCCCCCACCCCCGAGAGGGGATGGCCACGCCGCAATCCCTTCTTCATTCTCCTCTCGGGATCTTGGGCATGCATGTACACATGCCTGGCATGAGTTCTAAGCCACTGGGCCCGGGACTCAAACAGCGGTCGGCTACATGGGAGTGCAGCAATGTAACCACTGTGCCATCTGCTGGTCTCTAGAACTGGGACATACTAGGCAAGAGGGCAAAACAGCTGGGCCGCAGACCGGCTGCCACGTGTCCCTGGGCACCAACTCGTTCCCCTTCCCCAACGCACGCAGTCTGGGGGTACCTGGCACCCAGGCCTACCTCAGAGGCTGGCTCCTCCGAGCTTGCCGGGCACGCCTCCTGGGCCCCTCCCAGGACGGTGCTGTGGGTCCCAGAGGGGGCCTGTGCCTGGCCCGTCTCCTGTCCACGGGCCCAGGCTGCAGCAGAAGTTCCCCTGTTACCGCCTTGGGCGGTGCCAGAGCCCTTGAGAAGGCTGGAAAAGGTAGCAGGGTGCCTCTGCCAGCAGCCTGCCCCTCCCGGCGGCTGGCTGGCCCTCTGCCTGGCAGGAGCCCATAGGTCCACATCCGGCACCACGTACTGGACGCCGCCACTTTTCGGGGTCTACTCCTGCACCCG
>NW_006201951.1:1746788-1751127 GCF_000334495.1 Tupaia belangeri chinensis
CATCCTCACTGCCCTCACTGCTGCTAGAGCTCCAGCGGACGCTGCGCCGGGGCCTGCAGCGCCGGGGCCCCTGCCTCTTCTGGGGAGGAAGGAGCCCCTGCAGGCCTCAGATGGCCTCAAGGAAAGCCTCGTGGGGGCAGGCCCTGGCGACCAGGCGGGGCTCCCTCACGCTCCAGGAAGGGCCGCCATGCCCAGAGCTGTGCAGCCCTGCCCTGCCACCCTCTTGCCACACCTCTCGCCGACACGCGGGACATCAATGCTCACCCCAGTCATGATTTTCCATTTGCTCAGGCACTGGGAACCTGACCGATGGGGCAACTCAGAAGCTATTTTTGCCCAGTGACCTACGAAAGCAAAAGCCACGTGGAAATCACTCTCGAGCCGGGTCTGCAAGTGGCATACAGGCTGCCACTGACTCCCACAGGCTGGACGTGCTTCGAGTCCTGGACACGGTGGCTTGAAAATCACGCCAGGCTCATGTGTGCATGTGCCCAGGATCCCAGGAGAATGGAAAAGAGACTGCGGCGTGTGGGACCAGCAGTTGGTGTTATGGCTACATTGCTGGACTCCCATGTAGTCAACCGCGGTTCGTGTCCCGGACTCAAGTGGCTTAAACTCACGCCAGGAGCGTGTGTGTGTGTGCCCAAGATCCCGAGAGGAGAAAAGAGGAGAAGGGATTGCGGCGTGGCCATCCCCCCTGGGGGTGATTTCTCGCTTTCTGTCTCTGTCTTTCTGGTAAGCGCATGCTCCCTATAGCAAAAACCTCTCCAAAATAAAAATAATAAACTTAAATAATAAAGAAAAAACACACTCAGGTGACACAGTTTCTCAGCTCAGAAGGAAAGCTCTCCCCACAGGCTTCCCACCCTCCAGAGATCTCGCCTCCCGCACTCCCCTAGTGCTGTCAGCGCCTGCCTCTCAGCCCTCGTAGGGAAGTCCTGGGACTCGCGCGGCCCCGGGGAGATCATCCACACGTGGGTATGCGTGGCCCTGCCCATCTGCCAAGGCCGGCTGCCGACCCAGATGTCCCCCGGGCTTGCCCGTCTGACATGCCGGCGGGGGAGCAGGGGGTGCTCTGCCAGGGCAGCCTGGCAGCTGTGCAGGAGAGCTCCAGTTGCGAGACGCCGGCTTGGCTGGCTGTCACAGGCTGCAGGACACACCAACGCGCAGGGCTGTCATGGGCGCTGCTGGGCATGAGGAGCGAGCCTGTGTCCCGAAGCCATCCTCCCGAGCAAGGCAGGGTGGGGGCGCGTGACGGCGCTCGCCCAGCCCCGCACTCTGCCCTGTGCTCCTGGCTTCCTACGCTCGATGGCACAGGGCAGGAAACGGCCCGGGGACTAGCAGGTGTCGCCCTAGGTGCCTGCAGTCCTCTCCCATGGGCTCGGCTAACAGAACCTGGAGCAGCAAATGTACCAACAACTTACCCACTCCATACTTTTCTATCAGCCTGAGTAACTGCTCCTCCTCCTGAGCACTCCACCGTCCCTTCTTCAAGCTGAAATGCAGTCTCCGGAGGTATCTGCAAGGGAGATGAGAGCAAAGGGACGCTTTAGACACAAAGATGCCTCCTCGGGCCGCTCGGCTTCGGCAAGGGGCTCTCAGCCACGACCCCAAAGGCTCGAGCAACTGAGGAGCAGGTACGCAGCACGGGCCGCATCCACACCCAGGCTCGCTCGTGTCCTGGGGCCAAGGTAGTCAGATTCCACACGGCCAGCTATGTGACTTGAACCCGAGACCTGGAGGCTTGAGAAACACGCTGGGCACGTAACACGAGTGCCCGAAGTCCCAGAGGAGGGAGAAATGGAGCAGAGGCTGTGCTGCCCACCCGACGGGGCTGCTGTGCCCGTGCCCGTGCCCGCCCCCGAATCAACGCTGAGATAAGGAGACAGTGACTGCCTCGCGCCCGAGGAAGCGCCTCAGCTCGCCCTCGCCCTTCAGTGGGCACGGTCCGAGCACTCTGGGAAACAATGGCAGTTCTTCGGGAGGGTACACCCGTGACCATTGGTCCCCACAAGCCCGCTCCTGGGGCAGACCTGAGAGAGAAAGACGCGTGCATCCAGCCGGACGCTTGTGTCTGGGTCGCCACGGCGTCTCCGAGCCTCGCTTGTGTGCGGAGACACAGCTCGCCTCGCGCCTCCTTCCTCTTTGGCCATAGGGTGTGTGCTCGCGAGACGCAGAGGGAAGGGAGGGGAGAGAGCGCCCCTAGGGACGCCACTCCACAGCCCCTCGCCCACTCCTCCCAGGACTGGGGCGCACACCGAACATGTTTCAGCCGCTGGGTCCAGGACTTGAACGGCAAAGGTGGCCACCTGGGACCTAGCCACCTTAGCCTCCATGCCACTTGTTGACCCAAGAACTTACCACGGTTTTTTGTGAGAGATTTTTGCTATAGGGTGCATGTGCTCACCAGAGACACAGAGAAAGCAAGAAATCACCCTGGGGGGATGGCCACACCACAATCCCTTCTCCATTCTCCTCTTGGGATCTGGGGCACGTACACGTGGCGTGAGTTTCAAGCTGCCAGGTCCAGGACTTGAACCACGGTCAACTACATGGGAGTCCAGCGACGTGACTGTGACGCCATGTGCTGGTCCCTTTCTTCTAATTTATAGTATTTCTAACTAGCTCTTTCCCAAGATCACCCACGTGGAGGATGTGGCTTGAGGCCCTCTGCCTTGGAGCCCAGTTCTGAGCAGGGCCCTTCAGCCCTGGGCGCTGGGACACCAGCATTCCAGCCCCTCTCGTGGAGCCGAGGGGCAGGGGCTGGGCCTTACTTCCCACCCCCCCCTCGCCCACTCCTCCCAGGACTGGGGCGCACACCGAACATGTTTCAGCCGCTGGGTCCAGGACTTGAACGGCAAAGGTGGCCACCTGGGACCTAGCCACCTTAGCCTCCATGCCACTTGTTGACCCAAGAACTTACCACGGTTTTTTGTGAGAGATTTTTGCTATAGGGTGCATGTGCTCACCAGAGACACAGAGAAAGCAAGAAATCACCCTGGGGGGATGGCCACACCACAATCCCTTCTCCATTCTCCTCTTGGGATCTGGGGCACGTACACGTGGCGTGAGTTTCAAGCTGCCAGGTCCAGGACTTGAACCACGGTCAACTACATGGGAGTCCAGCGACGTGACTGTGACGCCATGTGCTGCCCTTCCTACTCTCTAAGGCTGACTAACGTGCCAGCACGTGGACGGGGCAGAGCTCGTTTAGGCCCGCCTGCCTCTCCTGAGCAGCGAGCGTGCGGCAGGACGTCTGAGCAGTCACACAGGGACGCCGGAGAGCCTGCTTCTGACTCCTCCGGGTTTGACAGCTCTCAGGCAGAGTGTGGCCCAGTGTCTCACTCCCTGGGAGGGTCCAGGGCGCCTCCTGGAGGCACAGGGTCCCAGCCCCTTGCGTCTTCACTGACACCTGCTACGGCAGGTGTCCGAGCGCCGTCTCTGGGCTCGTGGGCAAGTGTGCACGTTCTTCACAGAAGTATCTCTTCAACTCTGCCCGCTCTGAGTTGGGATGTCTGCCGCTGCTGGGCGGGGTAGCTTCACCGACAGAGTATTTAAGAACTGGGGACGGCCGGCAGCTACGGGACTAGGTGGCACCACTGAACCGGACGTTCAAAACAAACGGCTTGCGTGGACGAGCATTAAACGTTTTTAAAATTGTTTAAAAGCTGACAGACGGACAGACAAGGGAGTGGCTAGAGCCGCCCACTGGGGGCACTGCCCCCCAGGACCAGGAAAACCTCCCGGGCGCTGTCACAGCGGCGCCACACCCTGCCCCCGGTCTGCACTGGAGGCCAGCCCTGCTCCACGAAGCCCTTGGGCCATGTCCCTCCCATAGCAGCCATCGGCGCTGTGCTGCTGCTCACCGGTCTCGGCACTGGGCGTCACTCCTGCCCGGCACCTCCTGGCGGATCCTGAACCAGTCCTGTTCCCCGTACTTGGCAACCGCTCGCAGCAGCTTCTGTGTGTGTGGGGGGGGGCACAGTGAGCGCTCAGTGCTAAGGACAGTGACTCCCCGGGGACAGCTCTCCTCAGGCCCCATACTTACAGCGTCCTCTTCTGGGGCCCAGAGCCCCCTTTTCAGGCTGGGATCCAAGCTCTTGGTCCATCGGTAGATGAGCTGCATAGAGTCCCGGCCCTCCATGTAGTAAACGACTGGAAGGGGGGGGTGTCTGTGAGTGCTGCACGCCCCACCACGCGGCCGCCACCAGCATAGAGGGCCCGCGGGGAGGAGATGCGCCCCACGGCAGTCACTCTGAGCCCCCGAGCCCGACTGCGGCTCCCTGGGCCTGTGTGCCCCGCAGGCCGGCTGGCACTCACTCCTGCGGTAGGGGATATG